>NC_090650.1:19394654-19694654 GCF_040937935.1 Hyperolius riggenbachi
AGGAAATCCCGCCTGTTCCAGAAAACCGCTTCCTGCTGAGGAGAGGAGCGCCGGTCACCAAACCGGAGACAGACCAGTAAGTTCTGTACTTGGCTCACATATACCGGACTGCTTCATGGCTGTACCGGACACCACTCACGCCATGTAGTGATGGCTCTGCTCAGTTGCAAGTGAAAAAGATGATTTACTTTAGTAGTACACTGACTGTTCGCAGCCGGGGTTGCAATCACAGCACCATTACAGGACAACTGAAGGGAGAGGGATATGGAGGCTGCCTGGACTCCGCACTCTCCTTCACTCCCCACATCCAAAACCTCACAAAGTCCTGCACCTTCCACCTTCATAACATCTGTAAGATTCGCCCTTTCCTGACCTCTGCCACCACCAAACTCCTCATCCATGCCCTCATAATTTCCCGCCTTGACTACTGCAATGCCCTTCTATTTGGTCTTCCTATGACCCGAATAGCCCCACTGCAGTCCATCATGAATGCGGCAGCCAGAATGATCTACTCCCATTGCTCCACCACGGAGACTCCCCTCTGTGAATCCCTCCACTGGCTTCCTATCCAGTCCAGAATCAGATTCAAGATACTGTGTCTGACCTACAAATCTGTCCACAAAACTTGTCCAAACTACATTTCCGATCTTACCCAGAGATACACACCTAGCCGCTCAGTCTGCTCCTCCAATGAACTTCGTCTGACCGCCCCCCGCATCACCCAGTCCCATGCACGCCTCCAGGACTTCTCAAGAGCTGCTCCAACACTATGGAACTCCCTACCTCCACCCATTAGGGCAGCCCCCTCCTTCAACATCTTCAAGAAGGGCCCTCAAAACTCACCTTTTCACTGTGGCCTACCACCCCTCACAAGTGCTCTAAACCCACAGCTGAATTCTGGTCCCTACCTTTCGTGTCCCTACCTCTCCCTCTAGATTGTAAGCCTTTGGGCAGGGCCCTCCTCCTTTTGTGTCTTACCTGATCATGCACCTCCATTACTGTGCACCCATGCTATGCATTTGAGTGAACCTAACTTGCCTAATCTCCATGCTCCACCCAGTGACTGACTAAGCATTACCTTGTACTCATACTGTGCTGTGTGATCTCCATGCTCCCATCCAGTGACTAAGCATTACCTTGTACTCATACTGTGCTGTGTGATCTCCATGCTCCCATCCAGTGACTAAGCATTGCCTTGTACTCATACTGTGCTGTGTGATCTGGTTTTCTTGTATTCCTGTATTGTCATTTTGCTGTATGTCACCCCTAAATATTGTCTGTAACATAAACTAATGTCCAGCGCTGTGTAATATGTTGGCGCTTTATAAATGCAATAAATAAATAATATTTATTTCCTGTTAAGCAATGCCAGTTGTCTGGCAGTTCTGTTGATCCTCTGCCTCTAATACTTTTAGCCATAGCCCCTGAACAAGCATGCAGCAGATCAGATGTTTCTGACAAGATTAGCTGCATGCTTGTTTTTGGTGTGATTCAGACACTACTGCAGTCAAATAGACCAGCAGGGCTGCTAGGCAACTGGTATTATTTAAAGGAAATAGATATGGCAGCCTCCACATACGTCTCACTTCAGTTGTCCTTTAAATGTTCATTTCCCTCCACCACCATCTTGCTGCATGCGGAGCCACCTTCTCCCCTCATTTCCCCTTCTCCTCCCCTCCTGCACAATCAGCATTAATGCCATGCACTTCCTGTCATGTGACATTGTGCTGTCACCATCCTTCCCACTCATCATTGGCTAGAATGAAAAGGGGCGTGTAGTGACCTTTCTCATACCTCCCTATAGTAACCAGGCACATGGTGATTGCCTGATGGGTCACTCTGCATCTTAGAAGGGAATGAACTGCAAGACACCATGGCCACCGCTATGATAACTTCCTCCCACTGGATCTGTTAGGATGTCAGCCTGAAGCCCCGTTGGGGGGGTTAGGGATGCGCATCCTGGCAGGTAAGTATTGCTGGCATTCCGAGTGGGGCGATTAGGGTGCATACTAGGCCTGAACGATAAACCGTTTTTGGATCGAAATCGCTATCACGGAAATGACGATTCCGTGATCGCCATAGCGGCGATTTTTATCCCCTTCTTCAGTCAGCCCAGCATTACCTGCTACCGCTTAGAGCAGCAGCGGTGAGCGGCAGCTCAGCGCCAGTACTTTCAGTCGCCGTGACGGAAGCAGCTCAATCTCTCCCCCAACTTCCACCTACTAGTGTGCAGCCAATCAGCAGAGCGGATGGCAAACTCCGCCCACAGGCTCTCACACTAGCGGCAGCTGTCTCCTCCCAGTACCTCTACATCACTAGCTGGGCGGGTGACAAACTCCAACCGCATGCCAGGCTGTCAATCACGTTGTGTCACGTGCGGTAGGCTCTCACTCTTAGTGCGGCTCACTTCAAGCAAGGCTATTTTGTATTAAGGGCTACAAACTCTGCCTGCAGGCTGTCACTCGTGGCTCATTCCTCCCAGCGCTTCCACATCATTTGCTGTGTGGATGGCAGACTCCGCCCGCATGCATGTCAATCAAACTTTGTGTCATGGTCAGCAGACTCCGCCTGCACGCCTGTCTTTCAAGTTGTGTATCGCCTCCGCCTCCATCAGCATGACAACGGTGAGGACTGTGGTGATCTATTCTTTCTGCAGCCTGCAAAGCTGCAGTGGGGCACTTTGAATGTGTGCAAACTAAGGTGGTTTTCATTTCCTTTCTATTCCTTTGTATTTACTTCATATTCTTTGTGAATTTAGTGCTAAGGCTTGATTTGAAGAAAATCGTGAATCGAATCGAAATCGCAATTTCTGACAGAAATCGTGCGATTCAATCTTTTACTAAAATCGTTCAGGCCGAGTGCATACACACATGCAATTTTGATAGGCCAATCACTGACCAATTTAACCACATCCAATATAATATGACGGCTAACAGATTTTGAATTCCATTTTTTTATCCACTCTTACGAAATCTATGCAGTAGAAGCTTTAACGAGAAGTTGAATGCAGATAAAATTTAGAGGATTGCAAAATTATTTTAGCACATTTTTTATTTCTTATTTGTTACATTTCCCTGCTTCTAAATAATTCCACTGTAATGTGTATTTATGGCCACTTGTCACTAGGTGGCAGTGTGAGACAATAACAGAGGAGTTCTGCTTTCAGTTTCTATTTCCTGCTAGTAGAGAGAGATCAAAGCATTCCAAGAATTTACAGCACGACGAGTTCTGCCGACTGAGGTCCAGAGCAGTGCACAATGTGTTAATATCAACTGTTCAATGTGATGACACTTCAGACTGATTCTCCCTCTTTTGTTCTTTAGGAAACCATCTTCTGCACTTACAGAGAAGGTCCAGCAGGCAAAGGGCTCCATCACCAAATCGGGGCGGAAGATCCGTGGCAGAGGCACCATAGTACGTGTCACCGGTGTCCTTCTGTGTCTGTTGTTTGTGTGGTTCTGTGATACAGTAAAGTCCACTAAATTTCAAAGAGGCATGGCCAGGTACAGGGGTTGGACAAAATAATGGAAACACCTTGAAAATCAACAAAATATATTTTAATATGGTGTAGGTCCTCCTTTTGCGGCAATTACAGCCTCAATTCTCCGAGGTATTGATTCATACAAATCGTGAATTGTTTCCAAAGGAATTTTAGCCCATTCTTCAGTTAAAACACCCTCCAGTTCTTTTAGAGATGATGGCGGCGGAAATCGACTTCTTACTTGAATCTCTAATAATGACCATAAATGCTCAATAATGTTGAGGTCTGGGGATTGTGGTGGCCAGATGAGATGCTCAACTTCATTAGAATGTTCCTCGTGCCATTCTTTAACAATTGTAACTGTATGGATTGGGGCATTATCATCTTGAAAGATGGCATTCCCCTCCGGAAACAGTTCTTGAACCATAGGATGAACTTGGTCGGCCAAAATTCCTAAATAGTCTCGGCTGTTAATTCTTCCATGAAGGGAAATCATTGGCCCAACAGATTTCCAAGAAATAGCACCCCAGATCATCACAGAACCCCCGCCATGTTTTACGGTTGGAAGAAGGCAGTCTGGATGAAATGCTTCTTTCGGCTGTCTCCAAATGTACACTCGGCCGGAGGTCGGAAATAAGGTAACCGATGATTCGTCAGAGAAAATCAAATTTTTCCACTGCTCGAGGGACCAATTGTGGTGGTTTCTACACCACTCTAAACACTTTGAAACATTTGTCTTTGAGAGCAGAGGATTTCTAATTGCAGTTCTTCCGTGGAATACAGATTTGTGCAGCTCCCGACGAACAGTTTTTGTGGAAACTGGGTTCTGTAGGTGTTCCTTCAGCTCTGCAGTGATTTTAGGAGCCGTGGTCTTGCGAGCTTTCCTAACAATTCGATTTAGAGTCCGACAGTCTCTCTCAGACAACTTCGACTTTCGGCCACAACTGTGCTTTGCTGAGGACGTTTTTCCTTCTCTTTCAAAGGCAGTCATTACTTTTGAGACAGTACCTCTTGAAATGCCAAGCATTCGGGCAGTTTCTGTCACAGTAGCGCCTGCCATGCGAGCACCAACAATCTGGCCTCTTTGAAAGTCTGAGAGATCTGCCATTTTTATAAATTATAACCAACTTTTAAATATCTGTAAAAATAAAACAATTATCTTAATTAAACATATCAAATAACAAAAATATTAAACAAAAAAAAACATTTGTCAAGTTTTGATTGCTTAAAACATGTTCAAAGATTATGTTGCCAAAATGTTATGTTTTTCATTATTTTGTCTAACCCCTGTAGTTTGCTGTATCAGAGGTTTACTATATCAGGATTGGTCATACATTGTATGTTTATACAGTGTATTTTTGCAGGTGCATCGTCCGGGACCTGGGGACCCAAAAATAAGACAAGTGTCATAATATTTGCACCAAAAGATGCACTAGGGCTTATTTTCAGGGGATGTCTTATATTTCTATGAACACACAAGTTCCTGTGCTGCCTTGCCTACTGTGCCACCTCTTCCTCGCTGGATCCACCTTGTGTGCCCCTGTGTCCCTCTGGTATCTTTAGTGCCCTCCTGGTGTCCCCCTCTGTACCCATGTCCTCCTTTATCCCCTGTCTTCCTGTGTCTTCTGTTATCCCCCAAGTCCTCCTGGTGTCCGCTGAAGTCCCCTAGCATCCTCCTAGCCCCATGCCGCGCTGTCCCCCGTGTCCTCAGATGTCCTCCAGCATCCTCTTCTTTCTCCCAGCTCCATGCTGCTGTGTCCCCTAACTTCAGTCTATGTGGAAGAAGTAGGGCAACTTGTGTTTCTGGGCTCTAGTAATAACACAAGTTGACATACTTTTCCCCCTTACTGCCGCTGGGGATTACTTTTGGGGGAGGGCTTATATTTTTAGCATGTTCAAAGTTTTTGCTAGGGCTAACTTTCGTGGATTTCTCAATTTAGAGATTACTATAAGATTGTACTGTAAAATATAAAGGGTGTATCCTGGCCTGCAGTACCCCACCTATAGTGCTACCCCGTGGGGCCCTTTACAATGATCTGAGTTCACTTGGCTGCCTGTCACCTGCTCCTGTGTAGCAGCTTGCAAGGGGCATCAGGGTAGAGCGGTGCTACAGCAGTCATGCAGGGCTTCACAACTCTGTACCAATGAAAGGACCTTTCACACAACAAAAATGGTATAAATTACCCACTTAGCCCCTTTAAGGACCAGAGACCGCTGCTACAGAAAAGGCGGAATCCCAACGAATCGCCGCATATAGTCTTCATCACCGCCGCTCGTTGGGAACCTGGACCACCCACTCTGCCGTCGCTATGACGACAGAGTTCCTGTGAGCCGGCCAGGAGCCGCTTTCATTGGCTCCTGACCCTGTCTATCAATGTAAGCCAATGGGAGTTCCTTACATTGATAGACAGGGCCAGGAGCCAATGAAATCGGCTCCTGACCAGCTCACATGGCTCTGCTGTCATAGAGACAGGCAGAGCGAGTGAGCTGCGATTGGACACAGCAGGGATTCAGCGGCGGGAAATCAACGGTTAATTGAAACCTACGCCCTGCCAGCCAGGAGACCACCAAAACAGGGCGTAGATTTCAATTATCAGGGTCCGGAAGTAGTTAAGATACATGCGTATGCATACATATAAGATGTACAGTGTGTTTCTCCCTGAGTAAAATTCACTACAGTATAAACTACTTTTATAGTAGGGGAGGCTCTGACATTCAGAGACCTAGGCAAGGCCAGGAGAAAAAGGGTGCTTCCATTTCCGCTTTAATTTTGTCTAATTCTAGTTTTAGCAGTGCACAGAGATGTACTCACATTCACAGACTTCATCTCCCGGCATGCATTGTGGCGGACACAGTAGTTTCCTGCAGTGTCTCTCTCCGACACGGGCACCGCAATGCATGTAGGGAGATGTAGTCTGTGGAAGCAAGTTGTCGTATCCACTGACTACATCTCCCTGCATGCATTGTGGCGGACACGGTAGTTTCCTGCAGTGTCTCTCTCTGACACGGGCACCGCAATGCATGTAGGGAGATGTAGTCTGTGGAAGCAAGTTCTCGTATCCACTGACTACGTCTCCTTGCATGCATTGCGGCATATGCAAGAGAGCGATACACGGCCGGGAAGTTAAAAAGTGCTACTCGGTGCTGGTCGGTTTTAGAGTAGATGGCGCATCCCGTACGAGCTGGGGGCCAGAGGAGCAGCACCCCTTAGGAAAGCAGTGAGGCTCAACCCAAAACCAACTCTTTTGCTCAGGTTCTGTTAGAGCTGACCTGAACTCTTGCACTAGAGAGGAGAACACCGATAAATCCCCTGTGCCCACCCTGCATGTATTCAAAAAGAACAGCCGGTCTAATTCTCCCTTCTCAGCAAGTCATACGCTAGTGTAATTTGAGCTCCAGCCGTCTGCTGAGTTGAGCTAATAAGTAAACACAGGAGTTTAACCCTTTCTGTTCTCCCAGCATACCAGGAAGTAACTACACTGCAGCATCTCTGAAGGCGTCCTATAAGGTGTAACAAGTAAATACTTTTCTGTAAAGGTTATTATGCTCTTACTTTAGAGGAAGTTCTGAGTTCAGGTCCGCTTTATGTAGCTGGATTGGTCTGATATACTGGTATGGCTGTTTTACAGTTTTAATCTGGAACAAGTTTTGGGGAAAGCTGTGAATTCAGCACCAGGGCCTGATCTCATTCACTGGTGTTTCCTACATCTTCAGTCTGCAGCTTAGACCTTTAGCTCTGTTTCTAAAAACTCGCATACGGGCGTCATGGTGGGATCTATAGTCAGCAAGCAGTAATATGTCAGCGTACAAGCAGCGGCCTAAGAGTCCTCATTTGTTGTCCCCTCCAGCGATATCACACGCCGTCGCGGTCCAGGTCCCGTTCAGAGTCGGATGACGATGCGGGGAGCAGCGAGACTCCCCCACATTGGAAAGAGGAGATGCAGAGGCAGAAGGTCTATAAGCCCCCCTCGGGGGAAAAATGGAGCAAAGGAGACAAGTAAGTGTTGCTGAATCATGTGCATGGGGCTCTGAAACTTTCTTGGGTGAGGGCGTCCCTTGATGGCTGTTACCTTTTCTTCAAGGCACTCCCTCGGCAACAACCACTTCCAAAATGCTGTCACAGCCCTTATTAGGCAGCTATCCTCCCCCCTCCAAGTAGTCAATGATTGCCCCTCCCCTACTGACAGCACCCCCCCCCCCCCCCAATTGTCAGTGATCTCCATGTTAGGCAGCATTACCCCCTCCAAATAGTGACCCCCCCAATTATGCAGCCCCCTCCCATATGAATGAACACAACGAGAATAGTGAGTCAATCTTGTACAGCACATAGACATTTCCCAACGTGGGGGCTGCAGCTAGTGACACCCCTTTTAATTATGCCGCATCACCTCAGTCCCGCCTCCAGATTGACCCCCAGTAGCTGGACAAACATTTCCTTCCCTATCCAGGCCAAGCCACACTGATCCGTCACTTCACCCCAATTCCTCTGATGTCCATGCATTTTGAGGAGCCCTGTGTTAAAGTATAACTGTACTTAAAGCGGTTTAAAACCCTGACATAATATTAAAAAAAAAACATGTTTTCCTACTTTTTATATGCCATACGGTTACCATATTTGCATTTGTGCATAAGCATTATTATTCATTTAGACGTTATAGGTTTCCAAAAGTACAGTTTTTTTTTTGCTTTGTGAGCTGACTTTGCATTTTATTAATAACTGGTTTCATTCATTGCTGTATTGCAGGGAGACAAGCTTTCAGTGTCTCTCTATCTCCAGCAGCTTCTCCGCAGTCAGAGAATGTGTCACATTCCTCACTTGATACATTTAAGTAAACACAAGATAACATTATCTAAAGTTCAGATGCATCTGCATTTCACTACACTGAACTTTCAAGCTCTGTGTGTAACCGTTCAAATGCTGGTCTAGTAAAAAAAAATGCTGGTTGCATATAATATGCTGTAAATAATGTTTTAGAGCAAAGATGAAATGCAGGGTTATATTCCACTATAACCACATACACAGTTATTATTATTAATATAGCGCATATTCAGCATAGCAGCAGCTTCATGGTGCAATATAACAGAATACAAGGTATAACAATATAAGACAATGGTGGATTAGAGCTAATGCAGTGAACAAATCAACTACTGTGAGCGATTAAAGGTCATGAGTGATCGTCTCAATCAATGAAACGCTAGTGCTTTAACATTTCCTAATGTATTGAGCAAGCAACCAGTCTTTTAACACCAAAACTAAGAAGATTTTACTATTTTTTTCTTCACTCTCCAGGCTTAATGATCGCATGTCAAGTCGTTGGGAAGAAGGAAGCTTGTCTCCAAGATCCAGATCAAGATCAAGTTCTTGGTCTCATAATGGCTACCGTTCTGATGCCAGTAGAGACCATGCCTCCCGCTCTAAAACTCGAAAGAAAGATAAAAAGCTTAAGCATAAGAAGAAAGCCAAAAAGGCTAAGCATGGAAAGAAACACAAACAGAACAAGAAAGAACAACCATCAGAATCTCACAGAGAAGAATCTTCGCACCGGAAAAGAAAATCTTCTCTGGAGAGAAGTCGAAGGTCTTCCTCAAGGTCTTCTAGAGTCTCCTCAAAGAAAGGCTGGTCTCGTTCAGATAAAGATCAGAGGTCTTCTGATCATTCCAGCAAAAATTCTTATGTGAATTCTAGATCTAGGTCATATTCGAGAGGAAGTGATAGGTCCAGAAGCTCCTCAAAATCCACTTCTCCTTCTCGAAGTCGCTCAAGGAGTAGGTCCCAGACAAGGTCCAGGTCCAGAAGCCGAAATGTTTCTGGGGCTCATTCAAGCACTCACTCGCATCACTCGTCCAAACAACGGAGGTCTTCTTCACCCACCTCCCAGAAAAAAGAAACCTCTGTGCCGAAAAGTAAAATGAATCTTAGCTCTGAACCTGGAAAACCAGCAGTGCCTCAGCCGTCCAAGGCTGCAGATGAACCTGTTTTGCCATTTGTAGCAAATGAGAATGTTCATGTCTTTTCTTTAAGTGACAGTCCCCCACCTTCTAGGTGGAAACCAGGACAGAAGCCTTGGAAACCATCGTATGAACGAATACAGGAAATAAAGGTCAAGGCCTCTAATGTTCTTCCCACACAAGCAAGACATGGCAGAAGTGATGCCAAAGATGGCTCCTCTCAAAACTATCATGCAAGCTCTGATAGCGACCACAGTGATTATTCTAAAAGCTCAGGCTATCGCCGCAAATCAAAACATCGATCTTCTCGGAGTAGATCTTACAGTCGATCTTACTCTAGATCTAGAAGCCGAAGTAGCTCATTTTCCCTTGTTGGAGGGGCATCATCTTCATATAACAGTTCCTCGTCCAGTGAGTCTAATGATGACACTGTTCGCACTGACACATCCTCGTCAAAAAGGAAGAAAGTGTCAAAAAATGAAAGCCCCATGCTAAAGTCTAATGATAAGGGGAAGCCAATATCACGAAAAAGTACCAGAAGCTTCTCTAATTCCCACTCCTCCTCGCAAAGTGAAGGAGAAGAATTTACCAAAACATTGCTGAAAACCACCAAGGCTTTGCTAGACCACAAAAAATCTCAAAGCTCAGAAGAAGAAATTGTTGAATCGAAGATTGACAAGGAAAACTCTAAACCTGAAAAAGATGATACTCAAACCGTACTGTCTTACATAGACAAAGTTCTGAAAAATGAGACGTTAAAAAATACAGTCGAACAGGTCATCAAAGAGGAAAATGATTTAAGTTCGAATCCTCCGAATCCTACAGAAGACTCCTCTGGTAAAGAAGAAGGTGAAGCCAGCTCAGAATCCGAAACTGAAGCTGTTGAAAACTCAAAGACACCACCTTCAGCCACACAGTCAGTTCATGCTTCAGACAGTGTTTCTGAGAAACTTTCCAAGTCTCCTCAGTCAGAGAGCTCAACCCCTAAAGCCAAATCAAAGAAGCGCAAGCGACGATCTGGTAAGAAGAAAAGCCATTCTAAGAGGTCTAAAGAGAAATCCAAAAAGAAGAAGGACAAGAAGCATAAAGGGCAGAAGAAGAAGCAGACCTTCCACTGGCAACCTCCACTGGAGTTTGGAGAAGAGGAAGAGGATGAAGGTGCCGGAGGAGATGATATACATCTAAGCACCCCAAAAGATCTACTGCTCGAGAAGTCTTCTGTAGAGTCAAAGATTACCACCAATGGAACTTTACTGGTAGACAAACCTAGCACAGAACTTAATAAGAAAGGTTTACCTCTAACTTCAACCGTAAAACCAGATGAAAAAGAACATGATTCTTTATCAAGCTTAGCAAAAAGTCAGCCTACCTCTTCAAACGTTCCTAAACCTTCTGAAGATGTGAAAGCAATTATCTCTCACCAGTCACTACCCCAGATCAAACTTGAAAAAGATTCTAGTGGCCCACCAACAGTTCGTACTGGTGAATCTGCTGATCAGCCTGCTTCTTCATTAACAGCTGTCGCTTCTGTCTCTGAGAACGTTCAGGTCAAAGACGAAAAAAGTCAAAGTACCCAACCACCAGCGGATGACGTCACGAGTACAGAAAAAGTTGAGGTTGCTGGTCCGGATACTGTAGCAGCAGAAAACAAGTGGAAGCCTGTCCAGGGGCCTACAGTTGCTCCTCAACCAGTCAAGCCAGTTATTGCACCTGTAATTGTCCCTGCTGAACCAGAAAAGAAGCCTCAGGGTTTGCGCATCGAGATAAAAAGCAAAAATAAAGTGAAGCCTGGGTCGCTTTTTGACGAAGTCAGGAAAACTGCAAGATTAAACCAGAGACCCCGAAACCAGGAAAGCTCCAGCGATGAGAAGTCCTCTAGTCAAGAGAGGAAAAGCCGTTCTCATAGCAAGACGAGACACGGAAGCAAATCCCAGACGCCGTCAAGCCATAGATCAAGGTCTCCGTCTTCAAGCCGGTCCAGGAGTCGGTCTCGAAGTTACAGCTCTTCATCCAGGTAGGAGATACTTTGAGTGGAGGGTTACCCGAAAGTAAGGGTGGGTGTAGGATGAAGTAATGTGAACTCACAGCAGGGCTACAAAATAAGAGAGAGAGTACATTGAGAGTTCATTCCGTGTTGCTAGAAGCTCCACCAGCTAACTGCCTATTGTAACGATTAAGTTGAACGATCTTTCTGACACATGAGTTCAAAGTTTCCTCAACTATGAAAAAAAGGATAAAACTCAGGGAAAAAATGCTGGGCTTTATAAATTAAGAAATTTACAAAGTTTTCCACCACGTCTGATGGAAAAGGGCACATTTCTGATTGAAAAATAATTTTTTTTTTTTTTTGCTACAACCAATCATTTTTCTCGAAAAAACTGGGAAACTCAAACATAACAATTGTACTATGTGTGGCAACACCTTTTTCTTTAATGTAAACCTGAGATGGAGAGGACAAGAGGTTTTATACTTGGGGCTCTTCCACCCCCCTGTTTTTCAGCTCCCTCGTTGTCCTCCCGGTCCAATCTGATGTGCTGCTGCAGCTAAATAAAATTCCGTGACCCAGGAGCTATTGCGCTGCGCACTTCTTTGATTGCGCTCCTAGTCAGGAGGGTTCTGTGCCTGGGTAAGGGTTTGTAACTGCGCAGGTGCAGAACGCTCCTGACCATGAGGGTGTGATTGAGGAGGCACGTGGCCGGGGTCGTGCCTGGGCAGTAGCCAAGCCATGGAATTTACCGCAGCTGACAGCGGCAGAACAGAGGGAACCAGACACACTAAAGGAAGCTGACAGACTACAGGGTACTGGAAAGAAGCTCTAGGTAAGTATAAATCCTCTTGTTCCCCTCATGACAGGTACACTTTAAAGGAAACCAGAGACAAAAGCTAAAAAAAATCATACATACATACTTGGGGATTCCTCCGGCCTGAACGCTCCCTCGACACGTCCACTGCCTCCTGGATCTTTGGTACGGGGTCCCGGTAAGTTTGCTTGTTAGGGCTTACTGTGCATGCACGGCCCGACTGCGCCTGTTCTGCCGTATTCCCACCGCTGGGAGCTTTCTGCGCAGTACTCTCCTGGCCTTAGGAGCGAGACGCGGGAGCACGCAGGTCATCTGCACATGCGCCGACTTGCCCCACCTGGACAAAGATACCGGGACCCCATACCAAAAATCCAGAAGGCGGAGGTCTGCGCCAAGGGAGCGATCAGGCAGGAGGAAGCCCCAGGTATGTATGATTTTTTTTTTTAAGCTTTTGTCTCTGGTATACTTTAAGCCAAAGCTGGCCCAGGCACGTAGTCATTGGGGGAATTTGTGTATTTTACAGTTGCTTGTGTTGTGCCACACACACTGTAGTAGGTCATTAACATCTGGCTCATGCTCTGAAGTGTTATTTTGTCCAGTCACAGGTCGCGGCGGAGCTATACAAGGAGCCGCAGCAGGAGGCGGTACAGCCACTACCGCTCCCGGTCCCGCAGCAGATCATACAGCAGTGACAGAAGGTACAGGCTTGGAACACGTAACCATTGTTAGACTCCTTATTTCAATTCATCTGTTTCTTTTACCTCTTCCACACTTTTTTGTTTTCTGTCTTTAACTAAACGCTTAGTCTGTTGTTTTTCTCTGGAATTTAGTTGTTCTGTTTGTGCCAAATGCCACTCTAGGTACTTTGTCTAGAGCCTTTAGGATTTAAAGGGGAACTGAAGTAAGAGGTATACGGAGGCTGCCATATTTATTTCCTTTTAATCAATACCAGTTGCCTGGCAGCCCTGCTGGTCTATTTCTCTGCAGTAGTATCTGAATAACACCAGAAACAAGCATGCAGCTAGTCTTGTCAGATTTGACTTTAAAGTCTGAAACACCTGATCTGCTGCATGCATGTTCAGGGGCTTTGGCTAATAGTATTAGAGGCAGAGGATCAGCAGGGCAGCCTCCATATACCTCTCTCTTCAGTTCTTCTTTAAAGTATACCTGACCTGAGACAAAGCTACAGAGGTGTGTTCCTGCTGGATCCACATACCTCTGTGCATTGTCCATCCCTCTCCTTTTTCCACCCAGTCCACGTAATCATTCCTTGAAAAATTGGACTTTTAGCTAAAGGCCCATCTTCCGACAGGAAGAGGCGGGCTTGCTGCAATGTTTCCTCCTATCACCCTTCTCTTAAGTGGGAGTGAATGGGGCGGGGAATAGGAGAGAATGAGAGGGAATATCGCAGAAAGCCCGCCTCTTCCTGTCTGAAAATTTGACTTAAGTCAAAAGTCAGATTTTTTTCAAGGAGATATTATGGCAACCGAGAGGAATGAGGAGGGGAACGGACAATATGCAGAGGTATGTAAATGTAGCAGGAACTTACCTTTGTACTTACTTTAGTTAGCTTTGCCTCGGGTCAGGTGTGCTTTAAATAGTACTCCAAGTGTATAAGGACAGAGCTTGTCATGTAAGGCTGTCTTAATGCTGCCAGGATCGGAGGGGGTCCTCAGGGTTAATAACTCACCTGCTTAGCCGTATTTCAGTAGAGAGGTGAAGCTCCACCCCCCACTCAGAAAATCCGCAGCTCTGGCCACCCCCACCTGCATTATCTTGGCCCACCCCCAGCCCGGCAGCCGCGGCCTAATTGGAGACTGCCAAACAGGGGGCAGGCCACGGCAACAGATGGGAGTGGCCACAGGGCTTCAGGAGACTTCGCTAAAATAGCCACTGTTGCTGGAGGGGGCGGAGCATCACCTGTTTAATGAATTACAGGTGAGCAGGTATGATGGCTTCTGTCTTTTTCATTGGAAGTACTCTTTACTGTCGTGGGTAGGGGTGGCCAATAAGACTCTAATAATTAGGGCTTGATACGAATGGTATTTTAATTTTATGTAAAGTTCTGCAGTTTGGATAGGAAGAAACATCGCCATATATATTTTCCCACTGCATTGACTGGCAGTGACTCCGATGTGCTCTCATTACAGTCGGACATACAGCAGAAGTCGATCAAGAAGTCCTTCTTACCGTCGCCGCCGACGATCCAGGTGTGTAACTTGTTAGGAGCGCTATTCGTGGACCACAGACTCATCCTGTACTCTCCCAACGCTGTGTGTGTGTATATATACACATATATACATATAATATTACAAAATTCAGGTGGGAAATGCATTTGATTGCATGATTGAGAATCCACATATACTATGCATTAAAGTGGATCCGAGAAACTTTTACTCATTGCATAATTGTGTTCCTTTCATATAGTTTATAGGGCATTCCTCAAGCCAAATACTCTGGGCAGGAGGAGGAGGTGTTACTAACCAGAGATTTCAGAGATAGAGGAGGAGAGGGCAGTGAAGTTTTCACAGGCTGAGGCTTGGAGATGCTATCAGCTTGCCTGTGTGTAATGTGACAAACAGAACATGGCTGCTCCCATATCACAGGAAAAGAAATAATCATAAACTTTTGAAGCTGTTTGCAGCTAGATTTGCTGCCTAAATTATCTAAACTTTAGATAAGATATATAGATAAGTTACTTGTCATAGTTAGTTTTTCATCTCGGATCCGCTTTAACTTGTATGCAAGTCAGAAATATTAGCACCTCATTGTCTATTTCTGATAAAGATCACATTAAAGGGGGCCATACACTAGGCGACCAACCAACCAATCGACCATCCAATTCGATTATTTTAATTGAATTGGATGAAAATTGGTGCTGCCAAGTGCATGCCCGACCGACAAAGCAACCAATTTGGGGACAGAAATTGGATGCACAGTCGATCGCACATGTTGTAAAATGTCGGGCCGAGGTTGGTTGGTCGGGTGCGTGGCGGTACGGAGGCTGAATTGCGGACGAGCGACAAGGCAATGAAACCCCCGCCGCAATGTATAAATGTATGTAGTGTATGCATTTATACAATACCTGTCTGGTGTCGTCTTCCACGCGGTTTCCGTCCATCTCACCAGGTTCCGCATACATGCCGGCGGGGCTCTGACGTCACCAAGGCACATAGTGGCTGACGTCAGACGCTATGCGTCGCTAGCTTGTATGCGGCTTACCGGCGAGCTGCTGTAGGACAGGTAATGTATAAATGCACTACACAACATACATTTTGGGGGCAGCGGCGGGGAGGACGGCAGCGGCTCTGCCGATTCCCTGATGATTTCATGCTGATATCAGACGGGAATCGGCCTGTAGTGTATGGGCAGATTCGATTAGAGACAAATTTATCTCATGTTCGAATCTGCCCATATTCGTTCTAATGTATGGGCACCTTAAAGCACGCCTGAGCTGTGAGGTACATGGAGGCAAACATACAGTATTTATTTCCTTTTAAACAATGCAAATTGCCTGGCTGTCCTGCTAATTCCCTACCTCTAATACGTTTAGTCATCTAATTGAAGTCTGACTGTATTAGCCGCATGCTTAATTTCGGTATTAAGCAATGCCAGTTGCCTGGCTATCCTGCTGGTCTCTTTGGCTGCAGTAGTGGCTGTATCACACACCTGAAAAAAGCTTGCTGGTTATTCAGTCACACTTCAGTCAGAGCACCTCATGTGCATGCTGGTTCAGGGTCTATGGCCAAAAGTATTAAAGGTAGAGGATCAGCAGAACAGCCAGGCAATATGCCTTGTTTAAAAGGAAAAAGAAATATGGCAGCCTCCTTATCCCTCTCCAAAGCTCCTTTTATGATCAGTGCAGTAAGCAAGTTTAGGGTGTGACTGGATATATCCTAAAACAATGAATGTAGTATCATCTCACTGGGAGGTGATCATTTGTGCTGTACTTGTTACAGAGATGGGCGGGGAGGTCACTCTGGTTGCAGTTTCTTACATTAAGTAACAATAATTCATTTATAATGTATATTATGGCGGAGCTTTTGTTACCGCAGAATATTCAGTATAACCGTACAAATAAACCAAGCATAATGACAATTCCCATGTTCCTTCAAATTCATGTTCATATGTGGTCTTATTTCAGGAGCCGATCATACACATATGACAGTTATTACAGCCGCAGTCGAAGCCACAGCAGGAGTCCCGACTACCACCGATCACGCAGCCGGAGGTCTAGGTAAGTATACAAAACGAGATACACAATTGTATGTGTAGTTTGGAACATTTCATAAACAAGGTAGTAGCACCATCTAGTGGATTATTGGCAAAGTGCAGCTCTCCACTTGGAGACTTAAAGGAGAACTGTAGAGAGAGGTGTATGGAGGCTGCCATATTTATTTCCATTTAAGCTACACCAGTTACCTGGCTATCCTGCTGATCCTCTGCCTCTAATACTTTCAGCCATAGACCCTGAACAACAGGGGCGTCTCACCCACCAGGCAAGTATAGGCGGTTGCCTGGGGCGCCATGAGGTGGTCAGGCGCATTCCCCCGCTGCTGCTACCGAGACCATGTTTTTTTAAAAATATATAATATAACCTCCCGACTCCGGTGCTCGGCACGCTACCCCCATGTGCTCAGCAGTGCCTTCACCTCCATAGATGCCCCCTCCTTCTCCCCAGCCAATAGAGCAATTAATACTGCTCTTCTCCGCTAGGCTCCTCCTTTAAAGCCGCGCCCCTTCTTTTCAGTAGCCACACGGGTAAAGTGTTTACCTCGTGTGGCCCAGCCTTTAACTCCGCCCCCCTGCCAGTCAAACCAGGAGCCAGCGGCCAGCCAGCTTATGCCCCCGACAGTCTGACCCCCTACCTTTGTCACTGGCTGCACACAGACACTGGAGCGAGACAGCAAGGGGGCAGATGCAGTCACAGAGAGAAGAATGTGAAGTGTCCTGTTGGAGCCCCGCCCCCCGCACAAGACATCAACACAGCACCGGGAGCCAGGAAGTTTCTGCTCCAGAGATGATAAGCTGCATGCACAGGCAGAAGAGGAGGTATGCTGAGAACACTTCCTGTCCTGTGTGCAGACTCCCATTACTGTTATAACTGGTAGAATGTGCCCTGCTCTTTTGATTCTAGAGTTTTCTTTAAAAGCTGGTTAGGCTGTAGGCTGGTAAAGCTGTAAACATGTGCTTTAGTGCTGTCTCTCCCTCTCCCCTCTCTGTTCCTCTGCCCCCTCTTCCATCTTATGCTGTCTCTTTCCTTTCCCCTCTTTGTTCCTCTGGACTCTCTTCCATCTTATGCTGTCTCTCCCTCCCCCTCTTTGTTCCGCTGCCCCCCTCTTTCATCTTATGCTGCCACTCCCCCTCTTCTCTTTCCCTCTGCCCGGATTATGTGTATTTTCTGGTGAAAAGCTTCCGCATTACGATTATTTTCTGACATAAAGTTTCCCCATTACAATTATTTTCTGGTGAAACGATTCCACATTACGATTATTTTCTGACAAAACGCTGCCGCCTTACGATTGAATTCCGGTGAAAAAATGCTGCTGCAATAAGTGTATTTTCTGGTGAAACACTGCCACATTACGATTATTTTCTGGTGAAACGAATCTGAACTACGATTATGTGGGGGCACCACAGGTTTTCTCGCCTGGAGTGACAAAATGGCTAGAGTCACCCCTGCTGAACAAGCATGCAGCAGATCAGGTGTTTCAGACAATTTTGACAGATATGACAAGATCAGCTGCATGCTTGTTTCTGGTGTGATTCAGCCACTACTTAGGCCAAATGGATCAGCAGGACAGCCAGGCAACTGGTATTGCTTAAAAGGAAATAAATATGGCAGCCTCCATATCCTTCTCACTACAGTTCTCCTTTAAAGAGGAGCTGTCAGCCATACTATCTCAGAAAAAAACACAGATATAAGTAGATAAATACTTGCTCTACTTACATAACATATGTATTGAACTGTCCACGTTTTGATGTTAGTGATTTTTCGACAGGAAAAGAAAGGCAAAATCCTTCTTAGCATTTCCATTTTAAGTGTGGCTATCTTGAAGCCAATCCTGATGTAATTTCCTCCATTACTCTCCTCTGCCTGATTGTGTATGCATTGCCCGCCCTTCACTATAGAAAGTGCATTGTCTCAGCATGAGGAATACTGGCCAATCGGAGAGGAACAGAGGTGTGGGAGGGGGAAACAGGAGGGAAAGAGGCCTCAGCCAATCAGGCTGCATTAGTTAAGTTTGAGGGAAAGTAGAGAAGCAAAAACGGACAACCCAGCATGCCCTGCAACTTCCTTATTGTGTACCAATTTTTTTTGTGTACCAAATAAGAGTCAGGTAAACTGGGGAAGGATCATTTATCAACAAGAAAAGTAATAGTGATTTTAACTTTTGGATTGCCTGATTAGCATCCTTATTAATTGTTTACCAGATAAAAATAAAGAATTGATTTATGCCCGACAGTTACACTTTAAGGCAGCCATACATCAAGCAACTTGGAGGCCAATCGACCATACGATTCAAATATTATAATCTAATCGGATGAAAATCGGTGCAGTCAAGTGCATGTCCAACCGACGATGCAACTAATTTCGGCCGAAATTGGTCGCATTAATTGGTCGGACATACTGCAAAATGTTGGGCCATTGTGGTCGGTGCGCCGCAATAATGGCGAGTGATATAGGCGTGAGCAGTGAAACCCCTGACGCTGTGTCCCACCTGATAATCAGTATGCTTCCCGGTGCACTATGCATTACCTGGCCGCGTCCGCCATTGCCCCCGGGCTGGCTCCTTTGTCACGCACCGGAGTTGCCGGAGTGGGCACGCGTTTGACGTCTCGCATATGCCCATCAGCAACCACATGGGGCGCGTGTATGGACAAAGGACCGAGCCCGGAGGCAGCGGCAGACGTGGACAGGTAATGTATAGTGCACTGAGCACCGGGTGGGCACATTGAATATTGGGGGAGTAGCGGCGTCACAAGGCCGATTCCAGATCGATTTCTGCATGAAATTAATAGGGAATCGGCCCGTGGTGTGTGGGCAGCCAACAGATCTCTCTCCAATCAGATTAGATCAGACAGAAATCTGTCCATCATCGCCTGATGTATGGGCACCTATACTATATCTGCAGTCTCAGCGTTAGGACAGTATAAGCCAGTCTGAAATCCAGTAGCCAGGGTTTACTATTCAGATTTATATTCATTATATCATAACATTTTAGTCATCAGTTTGCTTTATGAGTCTTCTCTCTTCTCTTGCAACTAAATTTATGGAAGGGATAGAAGGTTTTACTTACCCAGAAAAGTTAAAGGAACACCATCGATTAACATGTTTTTATAACTCGGGATTGAGAGAGTTCCTGAAGTGCTGGTAAATAATGATGTATACATTTCACTTGCTTATCTCTTTTGTTCACTGTCTCAAATTGCTTTAACTCTAATCTGATGGCAGAATGAGCCATGAGGGGAGGGGGAATTCCCTCACAGTGCACCTGTTAACCCTGTGTGTGTGAGAGAGAAAGTCCTGTGTCTCTGAAGTGTCTGCAGAGAGGAGAGGAAATGTAACTTGTTATAAACATTTGTTATTGTATGTGACACCACAGCTTTTCATACTTTTTTTTTTGCTTTCAGAGAAAAATACCTGTAACTGTAGTCTGATATAAAAAAAAAAAACACTGGCTGTGCATTGAAGCGAGAATGATTTGTCCCAATAGAGCTAAATGCTACACAATGAATTAAAGCTTTTGCCTCTGATATTTAACATGCAAAGTAGGAAAAAGTTTGCACAGCTACTTAGACATTATTTGTACATTGTCATTTTAGAACACTTGGTTTGATAGTCTTCCTTTAATTTGGGTTTATTTAGCTGGGAAAAAGAAGAGCGATTAAAAAAAATGGCAAATGAGCTTTTTATCCTTAGATCAAACAAAGGACAAAAAGACATTAACTGTGTATGGAGGAAATGAGATTTGACCACCTGTGTATGGAGGTAATGAGATTTGACCACCTGTTCAAAAGGGGGTTCTTCACAGTTTGAGTGGTTAAGATGTGGAATATCTCACCACAGGGGGAATGGTTATGGAGGCTTACATACTGTATATTGCTTACTTTGAAGTGGACTCGCAGCTGATTGCTAGGTGTGGGAAGATGACACATTGATCCAGTCAGTAGATAGTTTCTGCCCTTGTGGCATTTATATCCTGTGGATTGCAGTATAATCAGGCCCAAAAGGATGAACCCAATGGACACTTTTCTTTTCAATCTAGATAACTATATGGGAGGTTTGGTGGGTGAGGAACTTTGCTTAGAATTTAAGTTTTGGAAAGAACAGAAAATGTGTATCTGGATTTTAATTCTTTGCCTTTTTCTTTCTTTCTTTCTTTTTATTTATTTATTTTTTATTTATTTATTTTTTGCAGAAGTCGGAGGTCATCGTACAGCGGCAGCGATCACAGTTACCGCCGACGTCACAGCGGCAGAAGCTAACAGTGTTGGGGGAGGGTTTTGTTTCTTTTTTTTTTTTTTTTTTTTTTTGTATATCCATCCAGGCCTGTCACATGAGCACCTGTCCAGAGAGGTTACTATGGAGGTGCAGGACGCACGGCCTGACTAGGGCGTGCTAGGACCTGTAGTGCACAGCCTGACCTGGTGTGCTGGGATGTGCAGTGCATAGCCTGGCACGCTGGGACGTGCAGTGCATAGCCTGGCACACTGAGACGTGCAGTGCATAGCCTGGCGCGCTGGGACGTGCAGTGCATAGCCTGGCACTCTGGGACGTGCAGTGCATAGCCTGGCACACTGAGACGTGCAGTGCATAGCCTGGCGCGCTGGGACGTGCAGTGCATAGCCTGGCACGCTGGGACGTGCAGTGCATAGCCTGGCACGCTGGGACGTGCAGTGCATAGCCTGGCGTGCTGGGACGTGCAGTGCATAGCCTGGCACGCTGGGACGTGCAGTGCATAGCCTGGCACGCTGGGACGTGCAGTGCATAGCCTGGCACGCTGGGACGTGCAGTGCATAGCCTGGCACGCTGGGACGTGCAGTGCATAGCCTGGCACGCTGGGACGTGCAGTGCATAGCCTGGCACGCTGGGACGTGCAGTGCATAGCCTGGCACGCTGGGACGTGCAGTGCATAGCCTGGCACGCTGAGACGTGCAGTGCATAGCCTGGCGTGCTGGGACGTGCAGTGCATAGCCTGGCACGCTGGGACGTGCAGTGCATAGCCTGGCACGCTGGGACGTGCAGTGCATAGCCTGGCACGCTGAGACGTGCAGTGCATAGCCTGGCGTGCTGGGACGTGCAGTGCATAGCCTGGCACGCTGGGACGTGCAGTGCATAGCCTGGCACGCTGGGACGTGCAGTGCATAGCCTGGCACGCTGGGACGTGCAGTGCATAGCCTGGCACGCTGGGACGTGCAGTGCATAGCCTGGCACGCTGGGACGTGCAGTGCATAGCCTGGCACGCTGGGACGTGCAGTGCATAGCCTGGCACGCTGGGACGTGCAGTGCATAGCCTGGCGTGCTGGGACGTGCAGTGCATAGCCTGGCACGCTGGGACGTGCAGTGCATAGCCTGGCACGCTGGGACGTGCAGTGCATAGCCTGGCACGCTGGGACGTGCAGTGCATAGCCTGGCACGCTGGGACGTGCAGTGCATAGCCTGGCACGCTGAGACGTGCAGTGCATAGCCTGGCGTGCTGGGACGTGCAGTGCATAGCCTGGCGTGCTGGGACGTGCAGTGCATAGCCTGGCACTCTGGGACGTGCAGTGCATAGCCTGGCGCTTGGGATATGTAGTGCACAGCCTGACCTGGCATGCTGGGACGTGTAGTTCTCAGACAGAGGAAATATTGATATTTGATGGTCTTACTTCGTAGCCCAATGGTGACACCATCCCTACCCACTCTAGGAAGTCGCTGCAACCATTTCCCCGGGGGTGGGAGGTGGCGGGACCTGGCCACGCCCCTTCCTGTATTCCTCATCCGTACACTGCTGACTTGGGTTCATTTTGGGGGTATTGGGGAGATCTCTGTTGGAGAGTCCTGCAGATAACATGGGATTGTGTTCACTCTCACACTGGGGAAGCGGCAGAGGTGGCGGTTCTGCTTACAATTTTTACTTTGTTACAAGAAAATGAACGCTCATCGGCCAGTATTGTCTGTCTGCTCTTATCTGAAATGTGTGATACGTGTATTTCCTTGTCGGCATTATCCAGCAATATAGGGGAGACAATATCGCTGTACCTGCAGCTCTGTGATCTGCAGATTTCATGTGGCACCTTTATAAACTGACCCTGCTGCATCCCTGAGCCCAGCTCCAGCCAGAGAGCTATAACCGCCCTTCATTGCTTAGTAGCAGCATTCCTGAATTGTCAGCCTACATACACACGCTAGATTGTAATCACCCGAACCGCGATTGTATCAGGCCTTTGTCCAGCATTCTTGCCTGTGTGTTATAGTTTAGGGAGATTTCCACTCTCTTCAGTTGTAATTAGGTAGTCAGACAAACTGGATAAGGGCTCATTCGCACTATGCGACGTATGAGCGAATGCGATTTCCTGCATGCTTTCCCATCGCAGATGATGGTGGCCGCAACTCAATAGAAAGTCTGATAAGATATTCCCGGCTGCGTTACTTCGCGGTGCACAGGAACGCACAGCTGTGCCGTGAGCGGTAGCAGGAAAGTTTATGGACTTTTATGTTACCAAGCGGATTGTGTACTATGCGCAGTGTGTCATGACTGACAGCAGCGCACAAAGGGTTGTATGCGCTAAACTGCATTAAGCAGATTTCCATGCGTTAAAGGACAACTGAAGGGAGAAGAATATGGGGGCTGCCATATTTTCTTTCCTGTTAAACAATACCTGTTGCCTGGCAGCTCTGCTGATCTATTTGGCTGCAGCAGTGTCTGAATCACACCTGAAACAAGCATGCAGCTAATCTTGTCAGATCTGACAATAATGTCAGAAACACCTGATCTGCTGTATGCTTGTTCAGGGGCTATGGCTAAAAGTATTAGAGGCAGAAGATTAGTGTAGAGTAGAGTGTAACGGATCGCAGGTAATGTATTTCATTCTGCTAAACTTGTTGTGCAGTAAGAGTTACATACATTAGTCTACTTAAAGGAATACTATCGATTCACATATTTATTTCAATTGACACAGGAATTGTTTGGGAAGTGCTGCTAAGTACTGGTGTATACATTTTAGTAGCAACTTCTTTGTTTACTGTTATCAAAATACATTCAAACTTTACTGACGCCAAAACTGACAGCTGACTGAGCCATGAGGAGGGGGGAAATTCCCCTCACACTTGATCAGTTAACTCTATGTGTAACTCTGTGTGTGACAGAGAAGAGAGCTCCCAACAGCTGCAGCTCCTGTGTCCTGTGTTTCTGACTGAAGTGTCTGAAGAGAGCAGAGGAAATGTAACTAATTGTCACAGCTTTTCATACTGTTTTTGCTTTCAGAGTTTGATATGTTTGATATTTGCCTTCTGTAGTCTGATCTGCAACTCTGGCTGTGCATTGAAGCAGACACCCCTTCTGCAATTGATTTGTCCCAATATAGCTAAATCCTACCCTCAATAAATTACAGCTTTTGCCTCTGATATTTAACATGAAAAGTAGGAAAATGTTTACACAGCTACTTAGACATTATTTGTACACTGTCATTTTAGAACACTTGGGTATCGATAGTATTCCTTTAAAGTAAACCTGATTTGACCCTAAGGTGAAAAAAAGTAGATACTTGCCTAAGAAGAGGAGTGCTTCTGAATCTAACAGATGCTTCCCATGACCTCCTGGAGAGCACCACGGCTGCCCGGGACTCTCCTGAAGATTGCCGTGGACCGTTCTCCTCTTCATGTACAAGTGTCGGTGTGCTGTACCTGGGAGAGTACGGCCCCGCCTGTGAAGCAGCACAGAGCCGCGTGTTGGCGAGCGGCTCCGACTTGCTGCGCATGTGCGGTCGTAGTCACACAGGTGCAGCACAGCCACGCTTGTGCATGAAGAGCAGCGCAGTCGCAATCAGAATTCTCTTTTGGGGGCCACGTGTGGCAAAGGGAGGAGCCAGGAGGGCTGCAGGATCCAGAGGTTTCCCTCTTCTTTTCTTTATTATTTTCCCCTCGGGTACACTGTAACCCAGTTTAGTGCATACACCCCATACTGCGAATGGGCCCTAACTGCGGCATGGAGAGCCGTGACAGCCGCCCATCCCCCAAGGCTCAAAACGGATTTGTGTTGGGCTTTCGATTTCCGGACAAATTCAGTGTACTGTGTGTATCTGAGGTCAAACAAGAGTCAAACGGTTTTAACCTGTTATTGGCTGGATAGTGTAATGGTTAAAAGCTCCGCCTCTGACTCAGGTGACCTGGGTTCCAATCTCGGCTCTTCCTGTTCGGTAAGCCAGCACCTACTCAGCAAGGAGACCTTGGGCAAGACTCCCTAACGCTGCTACTGCCTATAGAGCGCACTCTAGTGGCTGCAGCTTTGTCGATTTGAATCCGCCAGGAGAAAAGCGCAATTTAAATGTTCTGTCTTGACAACCCGATGCCGTATATCAGTTGTTTCGGCCCCACACATTGCAATGCGGTTGCGTTTACGTTTTGCCATCGGATTCACTAAATGTATCAAATGGGAAGAATATAAATCAATAACTTTTAAATTTAAAGGATACCCCAACTGAAATGTGACATAATGAGATAGACATGTGTATGTACAGTGCCTAGCACACTAATAACTAGGCTGTGTTCCTTTTTTTCTTTCTCTGCCTGAAAGAGTTAAATATCAGGTATGTAAGTGGCTGACTCAGTCCTGACTCAGACAGGAAGTGACTACAGTGTGACCCTCACTGATAAGAAATTCCCCTTTTTTACCTATTTCTTGCTCTCAGAAGCCATTTTCTGCTAGGAAAGTGTTTTATAGTTGGAATTTCTTATCAGTGAGGGTCACACTGTAGTCACTTCCTGTCTGAGTCAGGACTGAGTCAGCCACTTACATACCTGATATTTAACTCTTTCAGGCAGAGAAAGAAAAAAAGGAACACAGCATAGTTATTAGTGTGCTAGGCACTGTACATACACATGTCTATCTCATCATGTCACATTTCAGTTGTGGTATCCTTTAAGTAAATGCCATTAATTTGCAACTGGAGAAAGGAAGCAATCAGCATACCTAGCCTGTGTTGTTTTTTTGTCTTGGGTGACAAACATGGACAATCTTCATCCGGGTCATATTAGAGTACAGTAAGGATTGCTGAGTGGATAGTAAATTAGTAATTGAGTGACTGCAGTGAGATTACATATTTAATATATGCCGGCTGTCCAGGATTTGTTAAAGTGGACCTGAACTCTTGCACAGGACAGAAGGAAAACGGAGAGAAATGCACCCTGAATGTATTTAGAGAGTTTAGCCTGTCTAATTCCCCCTTATCTGTGACTAATCACAACTGTAATTTGATCCCTCAGCTGTGTCAGCTGGCTGCTTTGGCAAAGCCGCAGATTTGTAAACACAGGATGGTAACCCTATGAAAGCAGGAAGTAGACACACTGCAGATTTATTGCAGGATTTGCATCAGCTGTAACAAATGTTTTTCTTTAAAGGTTATTATTCTGTTGCTTATCTTTTAGGGCACAGAGAGGAAGTTCTGAGTTCAGGTCCACTTTAATTAGAATAATTTGTTGCTGGGGTGTTTCATGCGATTCCAGCAGCTCAAGAACTGATCCACGAACTCCCAGCAATCCTAGCTGTGTTCTGATATGACCCAGGTGAGGGCTGCTAACGTTTTTCACCTGTTAAGACAATTTACAAAATATGCTGGTTTGTTTCTCTGGCACCTCAAACCTCCCTGTGTTGCATCAAATACTTTTTTTTCACCCCTCTTAAAGAGACACTAAAGCGAAAACAAAATGATGATATGATTTGTATGTGTAGCACAGCTAAGAAATAAAACATTAAATCAGATACATCAGTGTAATTGTTTCCAGTACAGGAAGAGTTGAGAAACTCCAGTTGTTATCTCTATGCAAACAAGCCATTAAGCTCTCCGACTTAAGCAGCCCATACACTCAGCCGATTTTCTGGCCGACCGATCGATCGCGATCGATCGATCGATCGATCGCAAATCGGTTGGCCAATCGACCGATCGACGGCCGATTTCGATCGATTTCGATGGATTTCCATCGAACTAGCAGGGTGGAAAATTTAGGTCGATCTGATGAGATTGCTTATCAGTTTGCATTGGCCTTAATGGAAATGTGATGGCAAAAAAATGCCATCAGATCGAATTTCAACAGATTTCAAACTGAAATCTATTGGAATTCTATCCTGGTAAAAAATGTTCTAAAAACGCATCAGATAGATCATCAGATGCATTTCTTATCTGTCTGCTGCCAATCTGACGAGTGTATGGGCACCTTAAGTCGTCGTGGAGAGGGCTGTTATCTGACTTTTATTATCTCAACTGTTCCTGGACTATTTACTTTTCCTCTGCTAGAGGAGAGGTCATTTGTTCACAGACTGCTCTAAAAGACTCATTTTGAATGCTGAGTGTTGTGTAATCTGCACATATTATAGAATGATGCAATGTTAGAAAAAACACTATATACCTGAAAATAAAAGTATGAGAATATTTTCTTTGCTGCTAATCTTCTAGTAATTATTCATAGTACACAACCAATTCACTATATCATATTTTTTTTTTCGCTTCAGTGTCTCTTTAATATTCATTAGTAGCCATTTTAAAATGGATCTCATAATAATAATCCGAAATAATCAGAACATTTGTATAGCGCTTTTCTCCTTTCGGACTCAAAGCGCTCAAGAGCTGCAGCCACAGGGACGCGCTCAGGAGGCCACCCTGCAGTGTTAGGGAGTCTTGCCTTGAACTCCTTACTGAATAGGTACTTGACCTAGCCAGGATTCGAACCCTGGTCTCCCATGTCAAAGGCAGAGCCCTTAACCAGTACACTATCCAGCCACCACTAATCTATTGTGTTAAAGTAAAACTGCAGAAGGGTAATCCCTTCAGGTCAGCTCTGCCTATTGCAGCACCTAATATTAGACCTAATTCCAGGCTGCTTATATATGTAAGCACATAAAGCCATTATGCCACAGTGTTCCTAATAGAGACAGCGATATGGGAGTGGCCAGGTTTCCTGCCAGCCATCGGTCTTGCCCAAGGGCTGCTACGCTATATAGCTGCTTATTTCTGCTGCGTGCGGGGAGGTTTCTGGGCAGTCTGTACTCCACAAAGAGAGAGCAGATTCCAAGGAAGCGATTTCAGCTTCTGACGGTTTTGTAATTTCGTAGCTGGTTAGAAATTGAGATGAAAATTTTTTTATTCATAACTGTAAATTACAGGAAGTATTTAAGTGGTATGAACCTCAAACATGAGTTTTTGCTCTAAAACGTTAAACACAGCAAAAAAAAAAACGTATAAGACTGACATTACCTCACTTGAAGTCATATTTACAATTCCCTAACTGAAAACTGTTGCTGGGCAGATTATCAGATTGTCTCGTAATTAAGTAATTGCTGTGCAAACAAAGTAGAGAAAAGGTGGCCACCATACATCTAGTGATTCGGCAGCCTGGCCAACCAATTGATTTGATAATTTTTATTGAATCGACAGAGACCCGAGTGTGTTCCAGTATGCGCAGTTGATAATAATTTCCCCATATCTGGGTGAATCGCATTGATTTGTTGATCAAGCGGGATGGAAGATATCGATTGGTCGTACAGGAATCGGCTACTGTTCACGTGATTTCGATCGTCAAAGAATTGATTTTTGGTTTCAGAGCATGAAGGCACAACATAGTTTAGATCAATTAGTGAAGGTAAATGCGCATAGGATATCGCTTGTAGTGTTTGGGCCACTAGTCGACCAACTTTCCATCAACCACACTGTAGTTGATCGCCCCATAAAGTCGATTGCTTTGTCGCTCAATGCAAAATCTCTAGACGTATGTTTGTGGAGAGGGTAGGAGGCGCCCGGTAGAACGGGAGTTTTATGCTTTTGAAATTCAATTTTATTTTGCACAAGACAACGTGTTTCGCGGTCAAAACCGCTTCCTCGGGTCAGTTATAGTGCCTCAGTTCAGTAGCCGTAGATACGGCACCCGGATATTCAGCAGCTACTGAACTGAGGCACTATCACTGACCCGAGGAAGCGGTTTTGACCGTGAAACGCGTTGTCTTGTGCAAAATAAAATTGAATTTCAAAAGCATAAAACTCCCGTTCGTATACTTCCCGAAAGGGGATATCTAGAAGGTAGGATCACACCATTTTTTTATTGAATGAATGCTGTATCTACCCTATAGAGTGAATATACCATTCCGTTCCACCGGGCGCCTCCTACCCTCTCCAGAAAAATACCCAAACCCCTAGTTTTAAGGGAAGATTTTCATCGGAAAGCCTCCGATAGATCGGGTTTTTTTTGTTTTGTTTTTTGAGGAGGAGCAGCGACCAAGAACAAAGGCCAAGTGGAGATGGTACTTCCCCACAAGCGAGAATGAGTGGTTGCCTCCCCCAGCAACCTACTCTTGTGAGTATAAAATCTATTGTACTTACTATATATTCCCGTACCAACTAACGTATTGCACCAGATTGGGCTCCCGGACCTCCTGTGCTTTTTCTCCCACTACCTCTCTAGACGTATGGCTACCTTAAGTTCTCTGCTTACCCTCCGGATACAGCAGAAAATTGTATGCCCAGCTTCATACAGCTCGAGGCAATCTGATCATTTTGGTATGGCCACAGCAATCTTATCACTTAGCTTCTGAGTGAAGTAGACGTTTCAGTATTAACCCTTCCAGCAACTTCGAAGCCATTTATATATTTTTTTGCTATTAGTTTTATGCTGTGTTTAATGCTTTAGACCACAGATCAGATTTGAGTTTCATACTACTTTAGGAAGAAGGTACATTGGTTTGGAGGATTTTCAATGAAAGTGGAATTTACAGTCTTTGTGAGGCTGGCATGGCCGGCAATGCTAATAAAGTCATTAAGGTTTCCGGTGCCAAAATTCTGAAGTACGTTTTTGAACCCTTTCCTGCAGTCAGGGAGCGATAATTCGCCATGGTACAAAAATCCTTCGTATTGCTGTGAACACAAGTCATGTATGGACTGCTGTCCATACATCATAATTAGTAGTGTTGGTGTTTTCATTTGGGATCCTGCATTTGGAAACCCGGATTATCCCAAACACCAACTTCAGCACCCAAACTAGTGGCCAAGGTGGGTTGCAGACCATGATGCACATCAGGTGACTTCTGCTTCCTCCTAAGCCGGAAGGAGGAAGTATTGGAGTCACATGACGCATGGTGCGAGTGACCTCACTGTAACCCTGTCCACTAACTCGGGTGCTGAAGTGGGTGCCGGGCATAATTCCGGTTTTGGAATGCATGACCTGAATTCAAACAGCAACACTTTGTGTTTTTTATTTAATTTTTTTCCATTATGTTTATACTGCATCTTTATTTTCTGCATTTGATGTCCTTTTTTTGTGTTTGTTTTGTTTTTTTCTTTGTTTTTCTACGGCTTTATCCTTCCAGTGTCCTTAGGTCTGAGAACATTATTCTTTTTTTTATCCTCTACTAAATTTATTTTTATTGGGATGAAATGGGATATTTCTCTTCGTCATTTTTTGTGTGCTCTCGTATGTATTTAAAGGGATGTTTCATTGTCACTGAAAAAGTGTAAAACCAATTTCACACCTAGAGAAGTAGTGCACAGAGGTGGAGCAGAGCACCCCCTGCTGGTCGTGTGCTGTTCAGTACGGGACATCAGGAAATTCTCCTAACCTGCGTATTCTCTACTGAGCCAGGAAGTGGAAGCTGTGCCAGCGAATGAAAGCCACTAGCTGCCAATCAGTCAGGAAGCAGCTGGGTAATTGGCATCTGTTGGCATTCATTGACTAGCATGGCTTCCTGGTTCAGAGAAGTGTGCTGCGTATTAGGAGAATTGTCCGTCCATCCTTAGTGAACAGCATTTGTAAGTTGTTAAGGTAGTTTTTTTTTTTTTTTTTTTTTTTTTTTTTTTTTTTTTTATGGTCAGCGGACTTAGATACCTCCAGATCCCAAAGTACCAAAGTTAGCCACTTCAAAACCTGGTTGCCCAATACGCAAAGAATTTGTTTTTAACTTACTAATTTGGACTTTGGCCGGAACGCAAACAGACAGCACCCGGCTGGCCAAGTCCAGAAGAAAGCTGTCCTGCAGTGGTGAGCACAGTTCAGAGGCCTGGCGAGCGTGTGCCGAAGACTCGATGGGGAGGGTCACAGTCTCCGGCACATCCACTCCGTGTCCTTGGTTCCCTTCCAATCTCCACCTCCTCCACTGCATATTCTTGGTTCCCTTCCAATCTCCACCTCCTCCACTCCGTGTCCTTGGCTCCCTTCCAATCTCCACCTCCTCCACTCCTTGTCCTTGGTTCCCTTCCAATCTCCACCACCTCCTCTGTGTCCTTGGCTTCCTTCCAATCTCCATCTCCTCCACTCCGTGTCCTTGGTTCCCTTCCAATCTCCACCTCCTCCACTCCGTGTCCTTGGCTCCCTTCCAATCTCCACCTCCTCCACTCCGTATCCTTGGTTCCCTTCCAATCTCCACCTCCTCCACTCCGTATCCTTGGTTCCCTTCCAATCTCCACTCCGTGTCCCTGGCTCCCTTCCAATCTCCACCTCCTCCACTCTGTATCCTTGGTTCCCTTCCAATCTCCACTCCGTATCCTTGGTTCCCTTCCAATCTTCACCTCCTCCACTCCGTGTCCTTGGTTCCCTTCCAATCTCCACCTCCTCCACTTCATCTCCTTGGTTCCCTCCCAGTCTCCGCCTCTTCTACTACGCATTCTCTTTTCCCTTCCAGTCTCCACCTCCTCCACTCTTTGTCCTCTGATCCCTTCCAGATTCCACCTCCTCCGCTTCCTGTCCTTTTTCCCTTCTGGTCTCCACCTCCTCCACTCTGTGTCCTCTGATCCCTTACAGACTCCACCTCCTCTGCTCCTTGTCCTCTGTTCTCTTTCTGTCTCCACCTCTAACACCCTCTTCCCTTCCAGTCTCCACCTCCTCCACTACTCATTCTCTGTTCCCTTCCGGTCTCCACCTCCTGCACTCTGTGTCCTCTTGTTTCCTTCTGGTCTCCACCTTCTCTGTTCCATGTCCTCTGTTTCCCTCTGGTCTTCACATCCTCCACTCCATGTCCTCTTTTACTTTCCATTCTCCACCTCCTCTGTTCCCTTACGATCTTCACCTCATCTGCTCTTTGTCCTCTGTTCCCTTCCGGTCAAAGCGTCTGTTCTCTGCTCACACTCTGCTAGTCTCAGTAACCACTGGGACAGATGTGACGTCTAGGGGCATCTAGAGCAGAAGAGACATCTGTCCGCTTGCCGTCCAGCTTCCTTGCGCTGCTTCAGGAAAAAATTAATCGGGACTTGGCCGACTGGGTGCTGCCATTTCCATGTTCTGGACGGACTAAATCCAAATAAGTAAGATAAACGCAGTTTCTTCGCATATTGGCTGACCGGATGCCGAAGTGGCCATACTTACGGTTCTTGCTAAAATATATATATATATATATATATATATATATATATATATATATATATATATATATATACACATACACATATACTTTACTTTTTTTGTTTGTACTCACCTACCAATGTAATAAGGCAAAGTTGAATTTCACAAGGGCGATGTATGGCCACAGCTGCAGGTCTGGGCACCACCCCTGTATGAGCTCACTCGTGTTTGGAACTTGTGGCCTTCCTATTGGGTGACTCCAGAGATAACAAAGTGAAATCGGTGGATCACTAAATACTGCCAATGAATTGTGGGGAGGGCTAGTAGCATTTTTTTTTTGGGGGGGGGGGGGGTAAGTTTTTCTGTGAAAATGGGAACCCCTTTGAGCGTCAAAAAACTTTCTGTTTATAGGATAAATTCTCTTTACAAAGCTGTAAGAAGGGGGGAGGGGGATGTACTTTTGTAAATATATATTTTCAGGTTTCTATTCATTTTATGTTTTTCGAATACCTTGTATGTAGAATCGTATTAAAGATATTTACTCCAGCTGGATTTCCGGTGTCTTTAGTTGTGTGAAGGCCGCAAGGTCTCTCCACAATGAGCAGGTGCATGTTTGCGAATGAATGAAAGCATCATTGAAGAGAATATTGTAAGAAATGTTCTTATCAGTCGCACTCAGCACACAAGACCGCGATCTATGTGCCATCAAGAGCGTCATGGATAATGTCACCTAAATAGACAACCCTCGACCACAATGAAATATCTGCCACCACATGTTTGCTAAAGTGAGAACACGACCTGGACCCCAGTCCTGCAAAGTAACCATCCTTTCCCCTACCGGTGCTTAACCTGCCTAGCGTTCCGATTCCCGTGGCCCTGCGGCCGCGGGAACGTTTTTTGCATATATTTTTTTTTCTTTTTCATGTAGCTAGCCTAGCGCTAGCTACATGATTTCCCCCCTCCCTGCGGCATCCCTCCGATCGCCGCCGGCGCAATGGCCCGTCTGGAAATCCCGTTCTGAACGTGATTTCCTGGAGGGCTTCCCCGTCACCATGGCGACCCACGTCGTGACGTCATCGATGTCAGCGACGTCACAGGGAGACCCGATCCACCCCTCAGCGCTGCCTGGCACTGATTGGCCAGGCAGCGCACAGGGTCTCGCCTGGGGGGGCCCTGCATCGTGGCGGATTGGCGGCGGTGATCGGGTAAGGCACAGTGCTTTAAAAAAAAAATTATTCAAATCGGCCCAGCGGGGCCTGAGCGGTGACCTCCGGCGTCTCTGGACGAGCCTAGCTCGTCCAGAATGCTAGGGAGGTTAATGGTGTACACAAATCCTACGAGATGAGCCAAATACATTACATTTTGATGAATCCGTCCATAATACGTACTTCCAGTCTTAGCAATGGAATTCTTCATGCAACTTGACCTATCAAAACTGCATCTTGAAGTCTTTTCTTCACAGTGGAAACTTAAAGCACAACCAAGGTGACACAATGAGATAGATGTGTATGTACAGTGCCTGGCACACAAGTAACTAGGCTGTTTTCTTTTTCTGCCAGAAAGAGTTAAACATCAGGTATGCAAGTGACAGTTTGTCTGGGTCAGACTAGCATAATCCTCACTGATAATAATTACAGCCATAAAACACTTTCCTGTTAGTAAATGGCTTCTGAGAGCAGTAAAGATAGAAAGGATCAATAATTAGTAGATTTAAGTTCTAGCATACTTCAATGAAGGTGTCATTGAGCAGAGACAGTGAAACAGTAAAACCTAGATTTAAATATGAAATAAAACTGTGGGATATCTTAAAAAAAAAAAAAGTAATTTTTAGGAGAAGGAGGATAGATACAATTGTTTTTCTCATCTGTTTATTTTCACCTAAGATGTCCTTTAAGCCTAAAACTTAAAGGTGCACTATGGCGAAAATTTGTAAATATGTGCAAACATAGACAAATACGAAGTAAGGTTTCCCTGAGTAAAATGAGCCATAAATTACTTTTCTCCTATGTTGCTGTCACTTACAGTAGGGAGTAGAAATCTAACAGAAGTGACAGGTTTTGGACTAGTCCATCTCTTTATAGGGGATTCTCAGCAAGGCTTTTATTCTTTACTAGCCAACCTGCGTCGTAGCATACGCCGCATCTTCTATCTATCTAATAGAGTGCGCGCCTCAACCTTGAAGCAAGAAGAAGAAGAAGTAGGCTTTCCATGAGAAAATGTATGCGTGCTCAAACACCAAGTTTAACCCTAGCAAGTCTGGCTTTGCAAATCCGGCCTAATTGGCTATTCATGAGGCAATGCTCATGCAAATATGCATTTGCTTTCGCATGCCAAACTATGCAGGGTTCAAAAACCAATACCGCAAAGCGATCGCCCTGCGGGAATTAGTTCATGCTACATTAGCACTATCCAGGAGCGCCACGGGGAGGCTTCCCAATGCCCCCATACAACCGGGGAACCGCGGGGTCCCAGACTCTCTCACTGCCTGGGAACCACAGCGGCACCCCGAAGGGGGAGGCTAGGTGGCGCAGAAGACGCCCCCCAAGTGTGGTCAGCGCCGGGCCAGCTGTCCGCACCCACCTCCCAATATTAAAAACAGGCCCTTACCTTAAAGAGACACTGAAGCGAGTAAAAAACTCGCTTCTTCTCTTATATTCAGCAGGGGCATGTGTGCCCCTGCTAAACCGCCGATATCCCGCCACACAACGGGGGTCCCTTACCCCCCAATTCCCCCCCTGCAAAATCTACGACCAACTTGGTCTTAGATTTTGCTGCTCCTAGAGGCAGGGCTAACGGATGCAGCCCTGCCTTTCAGCGCCATCTATCAGCGGCGGATCTCCGCCTCTCCCCGCCCCTCTCAGTGAAGGAAGAGGGAGAGGGGCAGGCGAGAGGCGGAGATACGCGCTGACAGACGCGTGAGAGGCAGGGCTGCGGCCATTAGCCCTGCCTCACCAGGAAGAGATCCCCGGCAAGGACGGAGGGATTTGGGGGGTAAGGGACCCCCGTTGTGCGACGGTTTAGTAGGGGCACACATGCCCCTGCTGAATATAAGAGAAGAAGCAAGTTTTATACTTGCTTCAGATTCTCTTTAACGTCCATTGCGTTCTGCTACATGTGCATTAACTTGGGGGCACCACATTAGAAAGGAGTGAAATATGGGTCACCCCGAGCTTTAGAGCTCAGGGCTGGCTCACATACAACACTCCGGGGGGGGGGGGGGACAGGCGCAGACAACTCACTCCAGGGCTCACACCACCGGAGCAAGCCATCCACCACCTGCCTCCAAAGGATACAAACTGCAAAAAAATGCTTTCCATGAGAAAAATTATGCGTGCTCAAACACCACGTTTAACCCTATCAAGTCTGGCTTTCCAAATCTGGCCTAATTGGCTATTCATGAGGCAATGCTCATGCAAATATGCATTTGCTTTCGCATGCCGAACTATGCAGGGTCAAAAAACCAATACCGCAAAGCGCTCTCTCGCTGCCTGGGAACCACAGCGCCCCCCCAAGCGTGGCCAGCGCCGGGGAGAGCCGTCCGCACCCACCTCCTAATATTAAAAACAGGCACTTACCTTAACGTTGTCATGATCGCTGCTGCAGCAGGTATTGCTGGAAGTAGTAGTGCTGCAGCTCAGGCAGTTCTGATCTCTTTCCATTCAAGCTGCATAGCTTTGTCTGCCTTTCCCTGCTGTCAGCTTGTGACTGATTATCATTCACCTGTGTGGGAATCTGCATGTCTGCTCCCATTGGATGACCTCAGTATAAAGATCTGCTTCCTGCAGGACTCCCCGGGTTTTCATAGCTTCAGTTTAAGCCTGTCTTGCTGTTGCTTCAGCCCCCGATCGTGTTTCTTGTTCTAAAGTTACTTTGCTGGTCTTTGCATCATATATTGGTTCATTGCCAATATATATGCATACCAGCACGTTTATTATTTTCCTTGTATTCGTGTTACGTTGATACATCAGTGTCCCTGATGTATACGTACACGAACTGTTTATATCCTGTGTGCAGTTAGTCAGCTTTCCAGCACGTTTTGGTAGGTTGCGCGTATCGTAATCACCCGTGCTGAGTTAGTTACCCTGCTCCTGGTTCTGTTTGTGGATTGTGTTCATCTCTGCAAAGAGATAACGAATCCTTCTGAATCCTGTTCTGTTACTGTTTGTGGATTGCGTTCATCTCTGCGAAGAGATAACGAATCCTTCTGAATCCTGTTCTGTTACCGTTTGTGGATTGCGTTCATCTCTGCGAAGAGATAGCGAATCCTTCTGAGTCCTGTTCTCTGTATTACTCCAGTCCTAGTCAGTGTTCCTGCTTATGTCATATATCGGTTCATTGCCGATATATACATATGTTAGTCAGACGTTACAAATAGTTTCATTGATAGCTGTAATTGTAATACGCTAGGAAAACATACTTATTGTATTTTTGTCTGTGTTACGTTCATCTATCTTGATCCTGCTATTTCCTGACTATCCTGTCCTGTCTTTGTGAGGCACGCCATCGCTGCTAACGCATTGGCTGCCTCATTCCAGTCTGTCTTGTTGTGGACGCTTGCTGTCACTAAGTAGCGGCTAGCTAGCAAGCGTTCATTCTGTCTACCTGTCCTGATCTCCTCAGTTCTGGTTTATGCGCTCAGCGCTACTTTGCGCTGAGACGTTATAGCGAAAGTATTGTTTGTGGCTGTCGGATCTGCACCGGCTCTGTGCGCCACAATCTCCTATTGGAGTCAGTCCTCCCCTCCACTATACTAGGGATAGCCTGTTTCCTTGTGCTAGTGTGTGTACCTCCTTCACGTCAGCTCATGCGTTGCATGCTGACTGTGGAGAATACACCACCAAGCCTTACAAACGTCCATTGCGTTCTGCTACATGCACATTAATTTTCTCATGGAAAGCATTTTGTGCAGTTTGTATCCTTTGGAGGCAGGTGGTGGATGGCTTGCTCCGGTGGTGTGAACCCTGGAGTGAGTTGTCTGCGCCTGTCCCCCCCCCCCCCCCCCCCTCGAGTGCTGTATGTGAGCCAGCCCTGAGCTCTAAAGCTTGGGGTGACCCATGCTTCACTCCTTTCTCATGTGGTGCCCCCAAGTTAATGCACATGTAGCAGAACGCAATGGACGTTAAGGTAAGTGCCTGCTTTTAATATTAGGAGGTGGGTGCGGACGGCTCTCCCCGAGGCTGGCCACGCTTGGGGGGGGTCGTCTGCACCACCCAGCCTCCCCCTCCGGGGTGCCGCTGTAGTTCCCAGGCAGTGAGAGAGCCTGGGAACCTGTGGTCCCCCCGGTTGTATAAAAAGGGGGCATTGGGAATCCTCCCTGTGGCGCTCCTAGATAGTGCTAATGTCGCATGTAGCAGGGTGACTGCTTTGAGGTATTGATTTGTGCATGCATTTGCATGAGCATTGCCTCATGAATAGCCAATTAGGCCAGATTTGCAAAGCCAGACTTGCTAGGGTAAGGCCTCTTTTCCATGGACTGTTGATAGGCAGTGAAATGCCTCTCAAACTCTCACAACTGCTCACTGCTGCCTGGTAACTGCTTGCTGCTGCCTGGTAACTGCTTGCTGCTGCCTAGTAACTGCTCACTGAGCACACAGCTCAACAGTCCGTGGAAAAGAGGCCTTAAACTTGGTGTTTGAGCACGCATAAATTTTCTTATGCAAAGTACTTCTTCTTCTTGCTTGAAAGTTGAGGCACTTACTCTATTATATATATAGATAAAGATATTCCCGAAAAATGGATTTAAACAATGATGCTGGCCAGCCTCCCTGCTTTTTTGGACAGAGCAACTGCCATTCACTAAGTGCTTTTGAAAATAAATAAATCCCTAAGAATCCCCCATGAAGAGATGGACTAGTCCAACACCTGTCGCTTCTGTCAGATTTCTACTACCTACTGTAAGTGACAGCAACATAGGAGAAAAGTAATTTATGGCTCATTTTACTCTGCAAAAAACATACTACTTATTTGTCTATGTTTGCACATATTTTACATTTTACAATTTTCGCCATAGTGCCCATTTAAAGAGGATCTGTAAGGGAAAAACGCTTCGGGGGGGGGGGGGGGGGGTACTTGGGAGGGGGAAGCCTCTAGATCCTAATGAGGCTTCCCACAACCTCCTCTGTCCCCTCCAACACACGGGAAGGTAAATATTTACCTACCATGATCCAGCGCAGGTACAGTAGCAGCTCTCCGATTAGACTCAAGCGGAAATAGCTGAGCCCAATTGGGTCCACTCTACTCCGCAGACGTTAGTCCTCTGCGCAGTAAAGCGGACCCGATCAGGCTCAGCTATTTCTGCCTGAGCTCGATCGGAAAGCTGTTACTGTGCCCCCCATAGAGTGACTATTTTTCTTTCATGTCCTAGCTGCTGTATATATCTGTGTAACTTCTTAAAGGAATACGGAGGTGACCTGAAGATAGACGTGGATGTACAGTGCCAAGCCTACAGATAACTAGGCTGCGTTCCTTTTTAATCTTTCTTTGCCTGAAAGAGTTAAAATTCAGGTAAACAAGTGACAGCTTAAATGTACATTGAAACAAAACTGTAGGATATCTCATTTTTAGGAGTAGGAGGGATGGATACTATTGTTTAGCTCAACAGTTTATTTTCAGCTTGATATTTCGTTAAGCGGATCCAAGATGAAAAACTAACTATAACAAGTAACTTGTCTATATATCTTATCTAAAGTTTAGATGGTTTACACAGCATATCTATCTGCAAACAGCTTCAAAAGTTTATGATTATTTATTCCTGTGATGCAAGGAGGGCAGCCATGTTCTGTTTGTCACAGGCTGAGGGCCGGAGATGCTATCAGCTTGCCTGTGTGTAAATTCAGTCCCCTCTCCCTCTGAAATCAATGGCAAGTAACCTCCTCCTGCCCAGACTGAGCTCCCATAAGCCCTTGCTACAGTGCCAAGGAACTCTAAAAAGCTGTGGGCGATGCTTGTTTAGTTTATAGGGAATTAGAGTATTAAAACAAAACAAAAAAAAAAGTATTTGGCTTGAAGAATGCCTTATAAACTATATGAAAGGAACACAATTATGTAATGAGTAAAAGTTTATCTTGGATCCACTTTAAAGAGAACTTAACTGAGAGGGATATGGATGTTTCCTTTTAAACCATACCAGTTGCCTGGCAGTCCTGCTGATCTCTTTGGCTGCAGCAGTGGTTGACTCACAGACCTGAAACAAGCATGCAGCTAATCCAGTTTGACCTCAGTCAGAGCACCTGATCTGCATGCTTGTTCAGGGGCTGTGGCTGAAAGTATTAGAGACCCAGGATCAGTAGGAGAGTCAGGCAACTGGTATTATTTTAAGGAAAAATCCATATCCTCAGTTTAGGTTCCTTTTAACGGGAAGTGAGAGGGATGTGGAGGCTGCCATATTTATTTCCTTTAAAACTAAAAGTTGCCTGGCATTCCTGCTGATCTTTGGCTTCAGTCTGAATCACATACCTGAAACAAGCATGTTTAACCTTCCTGGCGGTAACCCCGAACCTAGTTCAGGGTAAGCCGCGCAGGAGGTTTTCTCAGGCCCTGCTGGGCCGATTTGCATAATTGTTTTTTTTTGCTGCACGCAGCTAGCACTTTGCTAGCTGCGTGAGCACACCGATCGTGGCCGCTCCGCGCTCGATCGCCGCTATCCGCCGCGCCGCCCCCTCCTGCGCGCTGCCTGTCCAATCAGTGCCAGGCAGCACTGAGGGGTGGATCGGGACTCCCAATGACGAAGTCATCCTGCCCGTCGCCATGGCGACAGGGGAAGCCCTCCAGGAAATCCCGTTCTTTGAACGGGATTTCCTGATCCGAGATCGCCGGAGGCGATCGACGAGGGCGGGGGGATGCCGCTGCACAGCGGCTATCATGTAGCGAGCCTTGGGCTCGCTACATGATTTAAAAAAATAAATAAAGACTGCTGCGCTGCCCCCTGGCGGATTTCAATAGACCGCCAGGAGGGTTAAAATCTTGACAGTTTGGTCAGAAACATCTTGTTCTGGGTCTTTGGCTAAAAGTACAAGAGGCAGAGGATCAGCAAGACAGCCAGGGAACTGGTATTGTTTAACCTATTTTGGTTCCTGGACGTAGAAACTACGTCCAGGAACCATGTGCGCTACCCTGCGTGCACGCGCGCTCCCGGCCTGCGGTTCGTTAGCCAGGCAATCAGTGAATCGGGCTATGGTGCCCGATCACTGATTCCTCTCCCCGCTGAAAAAGCGACAGCTTCTCTCGGAAGCTTCGCCTTTTCTGGCTGTACCCTCCCCGATGCGTCACTCTAAGCGTGTGTTACGCTTAGAGTGACGTCATGTAAACAAACTCATGGCCGCCATCTTGTGGCCAAAAAGTAAAACTACAACTAAAAGTAAAAAAAATTAAAATTCAAACACACATTTTACATTATAAATCATTTGTTTACATCCCACCCTCCCAAAACTACCCAAATAAAACGTTTAATATAAAAAAAAAAAAAATTACAATAAAAACAAACATGTAAATATTTACCTAAGGGTCTAAACTTTTTAAATATCAATGTAAAGATGAAATACTTCTATATATTTTTTTTATTTTAAACTTGTAAATAGTGATAGATGCAAATGGAAAAAATGCACCTTTATTTCCAAATAAAATATTGTCGCCATACATTGTAATAGGGACATAATTTTAACGGTGTAATAACTGGGACATATGGGCAAATACAATACGTGAGTTTCAGTGGCGTAGCTAAGGAGCTGTGGGCCCCGATGCAAGTTTTACATGGGGCCCCCCAAGCACTCTATACATAACAATTGATACGGCATGCCAAAACCTGCCAATGGCAACTACAGTGTCAGAGGTGCAAGAAGAGGCTGGGAAACAGTTTGTTAGTGATTACTACTATTCACAGCATCTATAGAAATGATTATTATGAGCACAGGACCAATAGAGAGGTAATAATGTAGATGAGGGAGAGCCCTTCAGGGCCCCTCTGGCCCAAGGGCCCCGATGCGGTCGCTACCTCTGCACCCCCTATCGCTACGCCCCTGGTAAATTTTAATTATGGAGTAGCAGTAGGGTATTGTACCGTGTTAGCCATCAGTAAAAGCAAGAAGTTTTAAATCAGGATGATACCATTTATTGGCTAACTAAAAATGAATAAAATAAGCAAGCTTTCGGCCTTGCAGCCTTCGTCTGGCTTATATCCTGTTAGTTTGCAAACTGGTGGTGCAGACAGCTTATATACATGCAACATCAAAAGGGAAAACAGATATTTTTTTCAAGCATAAATACATGTCATTAAGATGCCTTAATTCACACAGACCATCGACCTGGGGTTAGAGGTTGTAAGCCAAGATAATAATCCTTGTTTACTCCCTGCTCACATACCTGGGAGTTGGACTGACCCAGAGGTATCGTAAATTCTTAGTTCACAAGTTCAGCTATAATGGCTGAGAAAAGTTCAAATGTCATCAGTCTCATACCAATATAGAAAGTTGTTGTCCTTATTCAGACCCTTCTGCACAGCCTTGAACCAATTTATAAATTTTGTTTCTGCTATTAATCGATCATTTGACGTTTTGAAGCCGCCCTTCAGGGCAGTGACACGAAGATCATCCATGCTGTGTCCGTTGGACCGAAAGTGTGTAGCAACTGGGAGTCCAGATTTGGTATCTTTAATAGTGTGCCTGTGTCCATTCATACGTTTGCGCAGAGTTTGTCCAGTTTCTCCCATGTACATAACATTGGGGCATTTAGCACACATGATCAGATACACCAGATTGGTGGAACCACAGGAAAATGTACCTTGTACTCTGTACTCCTGTTGTGAACCTGGTATCGTTACCCTGTCAGTGGAGTAAATGTGGAAACCCAGGCAGGCCCATAATCTCAGGGAGCGGAACTTTTACAGAGAACATCTCAGGGTGGCTGGAAAACATCTTAAAAGCTCTTGTCTGTAAAAGACCCAGCTACATACAGGATACCACCCACCTCCTGAACAAACTGACAGCCATCGGCCCAGTACCTGAGGGAACCATACTGGCCACGATGGATGTGGAGTCCCTGTACACGAACATTCCCCATGATGATGGTATTGCGGCCTGCCGTAAATATCTTCAGGGTCAGGGCATACCTGTAAAGCCTATTGCTGGACTGATCAAATTCATTCTCACTCATAATTATTTCACTTTTGGACAGGACCTCTATTTACAGCAGATGGGCGTGGCAATGGGTTCGCGATTCGCTCCACAGTATGCAAATCTCTTCATGGCCAAAATCGAAGAGGAATACTTCAATACATGTGGCATAAAACCCATGGCCTACTTCCGCTTCATTGATGATATTTTAATCATCTGGTCCGCAAGTGAGGATGATCTTCTCCAGTTCCACAGGAACTTTAATGCCTTCCATCCTACAATCAAATTGAAACTTACCTACTCTCACACAGAGATTAACTTTCTGGACACCACCATATACATCAGGGGTAACAACCTACAAACCTCTGTGTATCGCAAACCTACAGACCATCCCACATACCTAAGATATGACAGTTTTCATCCTAAGCACATTAAGAACTCTATAATTTACAGCCAAGCTATAAGGTACAACCGGATTTGTTCTGACAGGATGGACAGAGACAAGCACCTGGATCACCTTAAGAACACTTTCATTAAACAAGGTTACAGTCCTCCTATGGCTGAGGCCCAAATCAGGGAAGCCAGCAACATCCCCAGGACTGAACTCCTGAAATATAAGCAAAACCAGAAAGAGGAACGTGTCCCTTTGGTTGTCACCTACAACCCACACCTGGAAATCTTAAGGAGGATTGCTAAGGAACTTCATCCCATTTTACACTAGGATCACAGACTGAGAACGATATTCCCTAAACCTCCACTCTTGTCATATCGGCAACCACACAATCTAAAACAGATGATTGTCAGGAGCTCTTTGAATAGGCCTCAACAAAACGGAACATCACCCTGCCGACAAAAATTATGTGGGACCTGCAGACACATTTACTCCACTGACAGGGTAACGATACCAGGTTCACAACAGGAGTACAGAGTACAAGGTACATTTTCCTGTGGTTCCACCAATCTGGTGTATCTGATCATGTGTGCTAAATGCCCCAATGTTATGTACGTGGGAGAAACTGGACAAACTCTGCGCAAACGTATGAATGGACACAGGCACACTATTAAAGATACCAAATCTGGGCTCCCAGTTGCTACACACTTTCGGTCCAACAGACACAGCATGGATGATCTTCGTGTCACTGCCCTGAAGGGTGGCTTCAAAACGTCAAATGACCGATTAATAGCAGAAACAAAATTTATAAATTGGTTCAAGGCTGTGCAGAAGGGTCTGAATAAGGACAACAACTTTCTATATTGGTATGAGACTGATGACATTTGAACTTTTCTCAGCCATTATAGCTGAACTTGTGAACTAAGAATTTACGATACCTCTGGGTCAGTCCAACTCCCAGGTATGTGAGCAGGGAGTAAACAAGGATTATTATCTTGGCTTACAACCTCTAACCCCAGGTCGATGTTCTGTGTGAATTAAGGCATCTTAATGACATGTATTTATGCTTGAAAAAAATATCTGTTTTCCCTTTTGATGTTGCATGTATATAAGCTGTCTGTACCACCAGTTTGCAAACTAACAGGATATAAGCCAGACGAAGGCTGCAAGGCCGAAAGCTTGCTTATTTTATTCATTTTTAGTTAGCCAATAAATGGTATCATCCTGATTTAAAACTTCTTAATTATGGAGGCAGGTATTATTTTAAAACTATAATGGCTGAAAACTGAGAAATAATGAATTTTTTCCGTTTTTTTCGTATTTTTTCCTGTTAAAATACATTTACAGTAAAGTGGCTCTTAGCAAAATGTACCCCCCAAAGAAAGCCTAATTGGTGGCGGAAAAAACAAGATATAGATCAGTTCATTGTGATAAGTAGTGATAAAGTTATAGGCTAATGAATGGGAGGTGAACATTTCTCAAGTGAAAACGACGGAACGCGAATGGGTTAAAGTGGACCTGAACTCTTGCACAAGTCAGAAGGAAAACAGAGAAATTCCCCCTCATCTGTGACTAAACCCCACTGTAATTTGATCTCTTCAGTTGTCAGCTCAGGAATCTCCTCTGCCTGCCCTCAGCTGCTAATTTGTAAACACAGGATGTTAACCCTATGTCTGCTTACATGGAAGTAGACACACTTTGTTTCGGCTGTAACAAAAAATTGGTCATTATGCTGGTGCGTATCTTTTAGAGCAGAGAGGAAGTTCTGCGTTCAGGTCCTTTTTAAAAGGAAATATACTGTATATGGCAGCCACCATATCCCTCTCACATCAAGTTCCCTTTAAAGTGAACCGTGCACCATTTTTTAGCACCCAGAGCATCTCAATAGCACATTAAAAATGCATACCAACAATGTGTCTCATAATTAACCACTTCAGCCTTCAGTGTTTTTTCACCTTATGCATCCAAGCAATTTTCACCTCCCATTCATTTGTCAATAACTTTATCACTGTTTATCACAATGAAATGATCTATATCTTGTTTTCTTTCCACCACCAATTAGGCTTTCTTTGGGTGGTACATTTTGCTAAGAATAATTTTTTTCTAAACCGGATTTAGAAAAAAAAAACATTTTATCTCAGTTTTCAGCCATTATAGCTTTAAAGTAATACATGCTACCATAATTAAAACCCATGTATTTTATTTGCCTATTTGTCCCGGTTATTACACCATTTAAAGTATGTAATGCCAATATATAATTTGGAAACAAAGGTGCATTTTTTTCAGTTTGCGTCCATCACTATTTACAAGCTTATAATTTAAAAAATAATTGTAATCTACTCTCTTGACATGCTTATTAAAAAAAAGTTCAGACCCTTAGGTAACTATTTGTTTTTTTTATTGACTTTTTTTTTTAAATAAAACATTTATTTGGGTATTTTTGGAGAGTGTGGTAGGTAAACAGTTCATTTTAAATGTAATTGTGTGTCTGTTTTTTTTTTAAAAAAGTATGTAGATGTAGTTTTACTATTTTGCCTCGTCATTTTTTTTTATATGTCCTGCAAGCGTAACGTACACTTACAGGAAGTGCAGGGGGGACGTAGAATTTAGAATGAGCACGGCTTCTCATAGGTCTTTCTAGCGTTCCCATTCTTTGATCTCTGGGCTACCGGGCAGCGGCACGGTAACGTGCCCGATCGGCCACTGGAGTGCGCAGCAGCCTTTTGTATGTCAAAAGACTTAAATGGTTAAAAAAAAAAAAAAAACTTCAATTTTATCATTTTTACATTTAAATGTTAGCAGAGGTTATATTAAGCCTACTTAACCCTTTCCCTGCCAGGCGATTTGTCGCGAACATCTACTGCCAAGCAGTTTTTAGACATTTTGCACTCATTAGGTTTACCTAGAATTTTGACAAGAAAACGGACATATTATATATTTTTTTCCATAATGAATTGGGCTTGAACACTGAAACAAAATGTTGTACTTTTTCTGGAGACATAACATTTTTGAGTGAAATATGTTAGTGTAATTAAAAAAGAAAACAATTTTTCAAAGAATTACATTTTGTTGACAAAAAAATGTTACTGTTCTGCTGAATCCAATGATACCAGATATGTATTGGTATCCCACTTTTCCTGTCCTGGAATTGGTGCGCCAGTACAGGTAGCCAGATATAGGTAGCTTGGAATAGGTGCAGCCAGTACAGATAGCCAGGTATAGGTGCAGCCAGTATAGGTGGCCAGGAATAGGTGCAGCTAGTATAAGTAGCAGGTATAGGTGCCACTGTGGGGACGGGGGCTTACATCATCTTCCCGCCACATGGCCCTCTGCAGAGCTGGAGTGCAGCGGTCGGTGTAATTAACTCACCCGATCGCTGGCTCCATGCAGTATCCCCTCTGGCAGCAGGCTCCTCTCCCGATCTCTGTATGACGCGTAGTAACCAGGCGTCATACAGGAAGTAAAGAGGAGACTGCTGTCGGCGGGGACACCGCATTGAGCCAACGATCGGGTGAGTAATTACACACCGACCGATGTTCCAGCTGTAAATGGAGGAAGAGGAGGGAAGCCCATGTGGAGCGGAGGAGGTATGATGTCACCCACCTCTAAATGACATACTAGGTATGTACAGAAGTTGGCAGTAGGAGCTTTTTCCAGTCATAACGTACCTAGTACGTGCTTGGCAGGGAAAGGCCTGCCCGGGACGCAGAGGTTTCAGGCAGCTACGGACTAATAATTGTTTTATTGCACACATTAGCAAGAAGTAAACAATACCTTTTATCAACAGATGAGGGTGGGTAATTAGGCCAACTGCTTCAAAGAGTTTGTCCAGAGAGAAGGTGTGAAGATCGCATCTGTGACTTAAAGGGAACCTTAACTGAGAGTGATATGGATGTTTCCTGTTAAACAATACCAGTTGCCTGGCAGTCCAGCTGATCTCTGTGACTGCAATAGTGGCTGAATCACACCCTGAAACAAGCATGCAGCTAATCCAGTCTGACTTCAGTCAGAGCACCTGATCTGCATGCTTGTTCAGGGGCTGTGGCTAAAGGTATTAGAGATACAGGATCAGCAGGAGAGTCAGGCAACTGGTATTATTTTAAAAGGAAAAATCCATATCCTTCTCAGTTTAGGTTCCCTTTAAATATGGACTGCTAGAAGGGGAGGGGAGAACATGCTAGCTTCTATAGCTTTTAGAAACCAGGAGAAATTCCAGGGGGAAAAAAGAGTGCTTAGCTCCCTTTAAAAAGATTAGTGCATTATGAGCTAGCATGAAAGGCATTTGTTAGCAGACTAGCAGTGTGTCATACCCGCAGTCTCCAGAAGGTGTCAGTAGGTTCACTCGGCTGCTCATCTGCAGAAGACCTCAACCCAAAGAATAAAAGCATTGTGGTGACAGCGCCTCAACAACACGTGCTCCTCCTCCTCATCTCTGTGCACCAGTTCCCCAGACACAATGGAATGTAGAGATGGGAAGTCTGGATCTTTTCAAGGATTTGGATCATTCGAAGCGGATCATTGAAAAGATCTGAATCTTTGAATCATTTTACTAGGGAAGCATTCTGGGGGTGAAATGACTAGCAGGACAGGACTTCCCCTGCAGTGGACAGAGAAGGGGAGATGGTGGACAGAGAAGGGCAGGGAGTGGACAGAGAAGGGCAGGGAGTGGACAGAGAAGGGATGAGCAGAAATGTTTTTTGCACACATTACCCACATGTTGCAATCATATTCTTTAAATATATTTCACCTATATGTGCATCCGTATACTTTAATTAACCACTTAAGGACCGGGCTGTTTTTTCACGATCTGTGCTGCGTGGGCTTTCCAGCCCACAGCACAGATCAGCAGTGAGGCAGGGCGACCAGACTTCCCCCCCTTCTTTCCCCACTAGGGGGATGACCTGCTGGGGGGGGGGGGGGTCTGATCGCCACCGCTCCGTGTGGCCAAGCGGGGGGGGGGGCTGCTCAAAGCCCCCCCTCCACAGCGCTATTCCTCCCTCCCCTTCGCTCCATGGGCGGCGCAGGACTGCGATCCGTCCTGCGCCACCTCTGATAGCCTTCAGCCTATCAGATGCCGTGCCGGAGACCCCCGGCCAATCAGAGGACAGGGATCGCCGATCTCCTTTACGGCGCTGCTGCGTATGATGTAAACAGCAGGGATTTCTTCCCCGCGTGTTTACAATTAGCCGCGATCGGAGGCTCGCAGGCTGTTCACGGAGACACCCTCCGTGAACTGACATGGAACGAGCGGCCATTTCCATGTAAAACCACAAACGACCAGCTGCAGCCTATCGGCGTTAGGCGGTCGTTATGTGATTGAATGCAAACGTCTCACAGTGAAAGAAAGCATTCCAAAATGTGTCCTTTTCTCACCTCCAACACTCATCATAAATTTAGGGAGAAGTGCAACTGTTTAGAGCAGAGTGCAGGAGGATCATATTGCACTGCAATCACAGTGCCTGCCCTGTCATTCTAGCCCAGCACGCTGTCTGAAAAGTTACTGAGCTGTGCTTCTGAGCCAAAATTTCCCATTTGTTCACTTTGCACAACTACGGAACAGACAGCCTAAAATGAGCAGCACATTACAGCCAGTACGTGTGCTCTACACATATCTGGCAGTGGCACCCATGTCCCCTCTTTCATCTACCTGTCCCTGCAAGGCTGGCTCCCCTGAGTCCCCTCCAACAGAGCGATCCATCTCTGCTCTGCTTCCAGGACCCCCTTGCCCGCTGAGAGGCGGGTGTGCCGCTCCTGGCTCCACCCCCTTTGTGAACCGAATCGTTCATTGAAATGCCCTGAACTTTTTACACCGGCATTCCACAAAATAGTCAACGGTTCCTTACAAGAAGGGTGGTTTCCCTCTACTCTGAAAGAAGCAACCGTCAGGCCACTACTCAAGAAACCATCCTTAGACCCAGATGCTCTAAACAGCTACAGACCTGTCTCTAACCTCCCCTTTCTGGGAAAAGTTATTGAAAAGGCTGTCTACCTCCAACTTGAAGACAGGGGCCCATATGCAATTCACTTTTTCACCTGAGTTTTCTCCTAGGAAATAATTTTTCATCTTCAATTTCAAACAACTTTTTAGCACTTTGCAATGGAAAAAGTACTAACAAGTAGGTAAAAAATCACTGTAAAAATTATTTTGAGTATTTGTTTCTTTGCTAGTGCCTTAAAAGGCATTTTATTTTAAGTTGTAAAAATATCACCTTGGAGAAAACTCAGGTGAAAAAGTGAATTGCATATGGCCCAGGCTCTCCAGAAACAACATCCTTGACCCTCTTCAATCTGGCTTCAGGAAATATCACAGCTGTGAAACAGCCCTCACCCAGATTTGCAATGATCTGCTCATTGCAAGAGACAAGGGTCAATGTTCCATCCTGATTTTGCTCGACCTCTCAGCGGCTTTTGACACAGTCGATCATGGAATCTTGCTCAACAGGCTACAAGAGTACTGTGGCATAGATGGCATTGTTCTCCGGTGGTTCAACTCCTTCCTGGCTGGCAGAACACAAAGGGTAGCCTTAGGGCCCTTCCTCTCCAACCCTGTACCACTAAAATACGGTGTACCTCAGGGTGCAATATTATCCCCTTTACTTTTCACCATATACATGCTGCCACTTGGGAGAAATCATACAAAAACATGGCCTGACATATCATTGCTATGCTGATGACACCCAGCTATATTTGTCATTCAAACCTGGCATCACAGACCCTACTCTACAAATAAACTCATGCTTAGCTGAGCTTCAGGAGTGGATGAATATGAATTGGCTAAAACTTAATGCTGACAAAACTGAGGTACTTGTTATCGAGGGCCAGGGCTCAACAGCAAAGCAGCTCCAGTCTCAACCAACACCGCTAAGGATAGGGAGCTCAGACCTGAACAACTCAGACTGTGTGCGCAGCCTGGGAGTACTGATTGATGGGAAATTAAGCTTCAGGAATCAAATCTCAGCTGTTGTGAAACATTCCTTCTTTCATCTAAGGAATATTGCAAAGATTAAACACCTAATTCCTTCAGAGGATCTTCCAACCCTAGTTCATGCCTTCGTCACATCAAGGTTAGACTACTGCAACGTCCTCTACACACGCCTGCATAAGAAAGACTTACGCCGCCTGCAATTAGTACAGAATGCCGCCGCAAGGCTGTTAACGAGCCAACCCCGCCATTGCCACATAACACCAACCCTGAGCTCACTTCACTGGCTACCGATAAAATGGAGAATTCTGTTTAAGATTGGCTTACTGACATTCAAATCCTTGCACAATCTGGGCCCTGGATACCTATAGGACTTGTTGCAACTGCATCACACCCCCCACAATCTTAGATCAAAAGGACGCAACACCATGGTCACCCCCAGAGTCCACCTCAAAACCTTTGGAGACAGAGCCTTTTGTCATGCTGCCCCTACACTTTGGAACTCCCTGCCACACCCAATCAGGACAGCTCCATCCCTGGAATCATTTAAGTCTAAACTGAAAACCTACCTTTTCAGTCTGGCATTCATGAACATCTGACTATCTCCTCTGTAACACAACCCAGCCTGCAACCCTGTATTAATCTGAGACACAACTATGCGCTTTGAGTCCTATGGGAGAAAAGCGCTTTACAAATGTTATTGTATTGTATTGTATTGTATTTTGATGATCCGGATGATTCGACTCACAAAAGAGATTTGGATCAAAGATCCGAATCGTTCATGTTCCGGACAACACTAATGGAATGGACCGGTAACAGCAGGACTGTCGTTCCCGAGACACAATGGAATGGACCGGCCACAGCAGGACGGTCTCACAGACACACATGGGTTTGTTTTACTGATGTTGGAGAACTATGAAGAATTTAAAGAGGAACTGTAGTGCAAATAACAATGAATAAAATAGTTTTGTTTGTTTTTTTTACAATAAAATGTATAAATTTAGAGCGTGTTTGCCCATTGTAAAAATCTTTCTTCACCCCGATTTAAATTCTGGAATGTATCTACGGGTGTCAACATCTTTGGTCCTGTCAGGCGCAGCTCTGCGGAATATTTATAAGAAATCCGAAGCCGAAAAGAATGGTGGGGGTAGGGGGGATTCCGCATAGATAACCAGAACAATATACATTAATATATAAGAAGTGTTTCTTACCATAAAAGTGGGTATCCTAAGTAATTTACTGCATTCTACTATATATCACTACACGGCCTTTTTTCTTAGAGGCGTACGTATGACTATGCCCTTGGGCGCAGGATACAGCCGATGCATGGCTTACCCTGCTTCTGCACAAGTCCCGGCAGTGTTAAATACTATTCCCCCTCCAGGTCCACGTAGATGGTGGGGATGGGGGAATGATGTAATTTGGCTGCCAGCTATTGCTGGCGGCTAAATTACAGTGTTTTAAAAGTAACTTAAAGGGGAACGTCAGCCTAAACAAACATACTGTCATTAAGTTACATTAGTTAATTAAAATTGATAGGTAATATAATCTCTTACCCACCCTGTTTTAAAAGAACAGGCAAATGTTTGATTTCGTGGGGGCAGCCATCTTTTTGGTTGAAAGGAGGTGACAGGGAGCAGGAGACACAGTTCCAACTGTCCTGTATCCTGATCACCCCTCCCAGCTGCGCACGCTAGGCTTCAAATCTCAAATTCCAAAAAAAAATGCCCGGGCAGTTTTCTTCTGTGCCGCTAAAAATGAGGCTTGGGTAAGAAAAACAAAGTTCTGATGCTGTGAAACTGTTAAAGAAACATCAGGCGTTTTCAGTGCTGCTGAGTAGATTTTTAGTCTGGAGGTTCACTTTAAGGTCTTCTGACAGCGCTGAAGTTACCAACTTTGCGCTGCTATAGCCGTGTATCCAAATCCCCTGCGCTGTATCGGACGTGTTCGCTTTAGAGTGGGATTATATTCTAAAAACTGAAATCTCAGTAACTACTCTTAGTTACATAAAAACATTTGAAAGCATTCCCAAGTATTCCCTGTGTGTTTATTTACACTGCAGAGAGCTGTTGAAGCTTCTACTGGTGCAAACATACGCTTGTCCTAAATGCGGCAAAAACAGTTGAACTAGCCAGGTGAGAATGTGCAGGGGTACGGTTTCTGCCTACCAAGCAAGAAGTGGTGAGTGGGTGGGGTTAACTCCCAGCTCCACCCATTAGATTAACTCCAGCCGTTGGCTTGCCCTATGTCCTAGATTGCCAGGGCTGGAGCTGTGATGTTGACAGTAACCCTCCTTGTGGGATGAGGCAGTATAACCTACATCACCGGGCCAAAGACCTAAAAAACAAACAAAAAGAAACAGTTGAACTGACTGTGGACTTCAGAAGGCACCTACCCACTCTCAACCCAGTCTCCATTGAAAGCGTTGAGGTCACCAGGGTACCAAGCGTTTGGTTCCTAGGCACCACCATAACCAACAATCTGAGATGAAAGGAAAACACCCAGAAGAAGGCTCAGCAATGGTTGTTCTTCCTGCAACGACTGAACAAATTTGGATTGCCGCTGGAGCTGTTGACCAACTTCTACACTGCCACCATCGAATCTAACCTCTGCTCCTTCCTTATTGTTTGGTCAGCAGGCTCCAACCGCAGGCGACAGGCACATAGTTCAAACAGTAGTCAACACCGTGGAGAAGGTCATCGGGTCACCCCTGCCATCACTGGACCTACTCCAATCATCTAAGTTGAGGTCCAAGGACAACAGGATAACTCAGGACTTTCCCAGCCAGGCATTCGCTACTTCAACCTTCTACCATCAGGTCAGGGCTGTGTAGTCGGTACTAAAATCATCCGACTCCTTATTTTATAAAACCTCCGAATCCAGGTACCTAAAATTGCTCTGATTTTGACTCCTTAGCCCAGGGGTCCGCATACTTTTTTGGTCAAGGGTTGGGTCAACATACTTCAGACTGATATAGGGCTGGAGTATACATGAAATGATGTAGAAAAACATAACACTGAGCCTAGGTATTGTAGACAACGCCTATTAACATGGGCAGCCCTCATGTCTCCTTTTTAACCAGAGAAGATGTTATGCCCTCCACCACAGCATGTGCAGATAGTATGCCCTCCACCACAGCATGTGCAGATAGTATGCCCTCCACCACAGCATGTGCAGATAGTATGCCCTCCACCACAGCATGTGCAGATAGTATGCCCTCCACCACAGCATGTGCAGATAGTATGCCCTCCACCACAGCATGTGCAGATAGTATGTCCTCCAACACAGCATATGCAGATAGTATGTCCTCCAACACAGCATGTGCAGATAGTATGTCCTCCACCACAGCATGTGCAGATAGTATGTCCTCCAACACAGCATGTGCAGATAGTATGCCCTCCACCACAGCATGTGCAGATAGTATGCCCTCCACCACAGCATGTGCAGATAGTATGCCCTCCACCACAGCATGTGCAGATAGTATGCCCTCCACCACAGCATGTGCAGATAGTATGCCCTCCATCACAGCATGTGCAGATAGTATGCCCTCCACCACAGCATGTGCAGATAGTATGCCCTCCATCACAGCATGTGCAGATAGTATGCTCCCCAACACAGCATGTGCAGATAGTATGTCCTCCAACACAGCATGTGCAGATAGTATGCACTCCACCACAGCATGTGCATAGTATGCACTCCACCACAGAATGTGCAGATAGTATGCCCTCCAACACAGCATGTGCAGATAGTATACACTCCACCACAGCATGTGCAGATAGTATGCCCCCCAACACAGCATGTGCAGATAGTATGCACTCCACCACAGCATGTGCAGATAGTATGCACTCCACCACAGCATGTGCAGAGAATATGCACTCCACCACAGCATGTGCAGAGAGTATGCCATCCACCACAGCATGTGCAGATAGTATGCCCTCCAACACAGCATGTGCATAGTATGCAATCCACTACAGCATGTGTGCAGATAGTATGCACTCCACCACATTATGTGCAGATAGTATGCACTCCACCACAGGATGTGTGCAGATAGTATGCACTCCACCACAGGATGTGCAGATAGTATGCACTCCACCACATGATGTGCAGATAGTATGCCCTCCAACACAGCATGTGCAGATAGTATGCCCCCAACACAGCATGTGCAGATAGTATGCCCTCCACCACAGCATGTGCAGATAGTATGCCCTCCACCACAGCATGTGCAGATAGTATGTCCTCCAACACAGCATATGCAGATAGTATGTCCTCCAACACAGCATGTGCAGATAGTATGCCCTCCACCACAGCATGTGCAGATAGTATGCCCTCCACCACAGCATGTGCAGATAGTATGCCCTCCACCACAGCATGTGCAGATAGTATGCCCTCCACCACAGCATGTGCAGATAGTATGCCCTCCACCACAGCATGTGCCGATAGTATGCCCTCCACCACAGCATGTGCAGATAGTATGCACTCCACCACAGGATGTGCAGATAGTATGCCTATAACAAAGCATGTGTAGCTTTTATGCCACCAATACAGTTCAGATATTGTGACCCTAACATAGCAAGTCATATATGAGCCATAATGTCAACCAGTGGCCTGCAAAAGCCTGCAGTACAACCGAGAAGCCAGCAAATGACTGCTTTCTGGCTTCCATGTGGAAGGGTGGTGCCAGAACTGCTATTCTATATGCAGGCCCCCAATATTTAAAGATGCAGCAGACCGCATCTATAGGGAATACATTTTGTGTGTGTGTGGAGCCGGTAAAAAAGCCTCAGGCGGCCGAATTCGGCCCGCGGGCCTTAGTTTGAGGACCACTGCCTTAGCCTAATATTTACCAGGGCTGTGGAGTTGGAACAAAAACCATCCGATTTCTCAGTTTATGAAACCTCAGACTCAAACTCCGACTCCAGGTACCCAAAAATTGCTCCAACTCCTCGACTCTTGACTCCACAGCCCTGCATCAGGTTGTTGTTTCAGAACCATCCCTACAAAAACCTCCAGGCACAGGAACACCTTCTTCCCCCAGGCAATTCTCCTGAACTCAACCCCACATCAGTAAAATCCCCTCGCCTCCCACATCTGTTTCTCCGAGTAACCTCTGCATCACTGAATATCTATGTCTGCCTATCCATGTTGGTTAATTATTGTCTGTCTGCAGATTGCACCATTGCCAATGCCGTGTGTACCACAAATAATTCTAGTGTGACAACTGTCATACTGGGTGATTAAAGCTGATTCTAATTTCTTCCAGTCACTCCCTCTATCATTCTTCTCCCTGATACTACTGCAGGCACTGCCGCCCTCTCTGATATCCCCCTCCATGTGTCTCTCTGTCTCCTGTGTCCGAGGCCTCCCTGCCATGGCTCACAGGTGCCACCATAGCTACTATTTTCTTTTCTATTCTCTCTTCACTATTTCCTTCATCGCAAACCCTACTCCACTGTCCCCCTCCTCTCCGTGTCCTCCTCCTCCCTGTGCCCCCCCCCCCCCATCTCTCTGAGTCCCGCTCTCCGTGTCCCCTGTGCCCCCCTCTCCTCTCAGTGTCCCCTGTGCCCCCTCGCCTCTCTGTGCCCCCTCTCCTCTCAGTGTCCCCTGTGCCCCCCTCACCTCTCTGTATCCCCCCTCTCCTCTGTGTCCCCTGTGCCCCCCTCTCCTCTCAGTGTCCCCTGTGCCCCCCTCTCCTCTCAGTGACAGTGTCCCCTGTGCCCCCCTCTCCTCTCAGTGTCCCCTGTGCCCTCCTCTCCTCTCAGTGTCCCTTCGCCTGTGTCCCCCTCTCCTCTCAGTGTCCCCTGTGCCCCCCTCACCTCTCTGTATCCCCCTCTCTATGTGTACCCTCTCCTCTCTGTATCCACTGTGCAACCCCCCCTCTCTGTGCTCCCTGTACCCCCCCTCTCTGTGCACCCCTTATCTCTCAGTATCCCCCCTCTGCTGCTCCTCTCTTCAGCTCCCCCTTTCTGTCTCCCCTCTCCTCCCCGTGTCCCTCTCTCTCCACCACTCTGTGTGTCCTCCTCCTCTATCCCTCTCACCCCCTCATCTCCTCTGTTCTCCTCCCCACAATCCCCTCTCTCTCTCGGCCCCGCCTCCCCGGCGGTTTTGTCTGGTCAGGCAGAGGGGGCGGCGCCGGGCGGCGGTCACGTGAGGCGGAGCGGCCAGTGGTTGGCGGGTGGCGGGCAGAGGCGGGGATGGAAGATGGCGGTGGCGGAGGGACGGCCGGGAGCCCCGTATGTGGGACAATGAGAGGCGCAGCCGTACAGGGGGACCCCCGCCCGCAGCAGCATCAGCAGCTCTCCTTCCCGCCGCCCGCACCATGGTAAGCACAGGAGGGGGAGGGGCTGCGGGGGAGGGGCGGGGCACCGGGGCTGCAGCTGGGCCTTTGTCTGCCGGGAGGGGTGACAGGCCGGGGACGTCCTGCGCTGTGATGATAGCTATGCGTGTGTGCGGACGTGTCAGCCTGACCTATCACTGCTGATCATCATCCCCATCCTCAGCATCATCATCCCCATCCTCAGCAGCCTCATCATTACTGATCATCATCACCATCCTCAGCATCATCATCATCACTGATCATCATCCACATCCTTAGCATCATCATTACTGATCATCACTATGCATGCCTGTCTGCAGGATGCCCAGCCTTACCCATTATCCCCATCCTCAGCATCATCATCCTCATTACTGATCATCATCCCCATCACTGATCACCATCCTCAGCAGCAGCATCCACATTACTGATCATCCCCGTCCTCAGCATCATAATTACTAATCATCATCATGCATGCCTGTCTGCAGGATGCCCAGCCTTACCATCATCCCCATCCTCAGAATCATCATTACTGATCATCATCCACATCCTCAGCATCATCATAGTTACTGATCATCATCCACATCCTCAGCATCATCATCCTCATTGCTGATCATCATCCACATCCTCAGCATCATTACTGATCATCATCCACATCCTCAGCATCATCATCATCATTACTGATCATCATCCACATCCTCAGCAGCATCATCCTCATTACTGATCACCATCCCCATCCTCAGCTTCTGATAATCAGCATGCCTATCTGCAGGATGCCCAGCCTTACCCATCATCCTCAGCATCATCATCCTTATTACTGATCATCATCCGCATCCTTATTACTGATCACCACCCCCTCCCCAGCATGCTTATCTGCAGGTATGGTATTCCAGCCTCCCACATCACCCCTATCCTCAGCATCATCATCCTCAGAATCATCATTATTACTGATCATCAGCATGTCTGTCTGCAGGGTGTGCAGCTTCCACTATCATCCCTGATCCTCAGCATCCTCATTACTGATCATCTCCCTGATCTTCAGCAACCTCATTACTGATAATCAGCATCATCCCCATCCTCAGCATCATTTTTACTGATTATCATCATTATGCATTCCTGTCTGAAGGATGTCCAGCCTTGCCCATCACCCTTATCCTCAGCATCATTGTTACAGATTATCAGCCTTACCCATCATCCCCATCCTCTGCATCATTATTACCGGTTATCATCATTATGTATGTCTGGTGGCTTCAGGATATCCTGATGGTGAAGTTTGCAGGATGCTGTTTCTTTAAGGAAATAACAGGATCATCAGTCTCAGGGGGGCTTCCAAAGGAATTCCAATTCTGCAAAAAAAAAAAGAAAACGGCATATTTTTCCATAGAATCGTTGCTGCTTGTATAATGCCAGGTTCTGCCTGCTTACCAACAGAAAGTAATAGCATGCAAACCTTTCCCCTTGTCCAGAAGGACCTCCCATCATGCACCTTAAGCTGGCCACTAATGGTCCAATTTCTAGCAAAAAATCGTTTGAGCGATCAGAAATTCTGATCGGATTGGTTGTAAATAATCTCCATTGGTGGACACAATCGATTATGAACGAGTGAAAAAAAATGTCGCCCGAATGAATTTTCGTCGAACGAAAATTTGGATGTTCTTGGTGGTCGTGATAGATGGGAAGCAATGATTGGTTAGTTGATGGTGTAGTGAACGATTTTTCGTCCGATCAGAATTTCTGGTCGCTCGAACGATTTTTCGCTAGAAATTGGACCGTTAGTGACCAGCTTTACCCGGATCACAGGATACGTTCGCTGAATGCAGCATATAAAGTTTTACCTGGCGGTTCTTCCAGCCACTAGAGGTCTCTGTGTCCCTCAGCCGCAGGTCTGCTGTCATTCATTCATTCTGCTGTCATCTCCATACAGGTCTGCGCAGAATGCTTCAGCTTATGGGCGTTTGACCGCAAATGGCGCGTGCGCAGTAGCCACCCACCGGCTAGTGCTGCGTTTAGTTAATGTGTCCTTTGATTCGGGAATGCGTAAAGTTACGCATTCTGGCTGCCTAAGTCTGATGCAGCTTAGTTTTAACGCCTCCAGCTCCCATACATGGGACACGATTGCGCGTCCTTTCCGGCACAACAGTCAGCTGGAAGTTGAGAGGGTAATGGAGGCCGACATGTTTGTTTCCTTCTAAAGTGGACCTAACCTCTTGCACAGGACAGAAGGAAAACATAACAGAAATGCACCCTGTGTGTATTTAGAGAGTTTATCCTGTTTAATTCCCCCTCATTTGTGTCTAATTACTACTGTAATTTGATCTCTCCCCTGTGTCACATGACTGCCACGGCAAAGATGGCAGATAAGCCCATTTGAAAGCACAGGCTGTAGAGCAATATGTCTGCTTCCATGAATCAGGAAGTAGAAACTTCATATTTATTTTAGGATTTGTATCAGCTGTAACAAAGACATTTTTTTTGTTTAAATGTTATTATGCTGTTGCGTATCTTTTAGAGCAGAGAGGAGTTCTGAGTTCAGGTCTGCTTTAAATAATACCAGTTGCCTGGCTGCCCTGCTGATCCTCTGCCTCTAATGCTTTAAGCCATAGACCCTGAACAAGCATGCAGATCAGATGTCTATGGCAAATCTGACAAGATTAGCTGCATGCTTGTTTTAGGTGTTTGATTGAGACCCTACTGACCAGACAGATCAGCAGGGCTGCCAGGCAACTGGTATTGGTTAAAAGGAAAGACATACGGCAGCCTCCATATCCGTCTTGCTTCAGGTGTGCTTTGATGATCATTAGGGTTACATGGAGCGCTGCACAGACAAGCTGCTTGGCAGTGTGTGCTCTCAATAGAAAACTGATAACAGGGAAGCATGGACGAAAGCAACGTTTTTTGCTGCAGGCTGCATTCCTCCAGCGGCCTGCATGCCTCTCCTCCCTCCTTGCAGAGTTGTGGGCGGGCCATAATAAGTTTAAGGGCTAGTTTACACTCAGAGCTTGGAGTGCTGCTAGCCCGCGATTGCGTTCGGTTTCGCAATCGCAATTTTAACTAAAATCTCGCGATTTTGCGCTTGTGATTCCCGTTCTATAGAATGAGAATCACAGAGCATGCAGCGCGTTTGCGATTAATCGACATCGCAACCGCTGCAGTGTGAATGTATCCATAGGGATACATTGTAGCAGCGCTTTGCTGATCGCCGGCGAACAGCAAAGCGCAGAAGAATCGCCCAGGTGTGAGCCAACCCTAACTCGCCCAGTCGCACCTTCCAACCAAAACACAATGCCGCAGTTTCCATTGTAATGTGAAAGTCTGGCACTAGTTTAGGGGACCCAGCACTAATCCTCATAGGGAACAGTTCTCGAATCACAGCACCCTCTACAGCACAAAGCATTGCTGTGATTGGCTGAATAGTTAGGGCATATTAATACTACAGCCTATCTGAAGCCTTAAAGGACATCTGAAGTGAGAGGGATATGGGGGCTGCCATATTTGTTTCCTTTTAAATGATACCTGAAGTGACATGAGATAGACATGTGTATGTACAGTGCCTAGCACACAAATAACTAGGCTGGGTTCCTTTTAGTCTTTCTCTGCCTGAAAGAGTTAAATATTAGGTATGTAAATGGCTGACTCAGACAGGAAGTGACTACAATGTGACCCTCACTGATATGAAATTCCAACTATAAAACACTTTCCTAGCAGAAAATAGCTTCTGAGAGCAAGAAAGAGATAAAAAGGGGAATTTCTTATCAGTGAGGGTCACACTGTAGTCACTTCCTGTCTGAGTCAGGACTGAGTCAGCCACTTACATACCTGATATTTAACTCTTTCAGGCAGAGAAAGAAAAAAAGGAACACAGCATAGTTATTTGTGTGCTAGGCACTGTAAATACCCATGTTTATCTCATCATGTCACATGTCACTTCAGGTATCCTTTAAGCAATACCAGTTTCCTGGTTATCCTGCTGATCATCTGCCTCTAATACTTTCAGCCAAACCCCCTGAACAAGCATGCAGCATATCAGATGTTTGTAGCATTATTGTCAGATCTGACAAGATTAGCTGCATGCTTGTTTCTGGCGTGGCTCAGACACTTCTGCAGCCACATATGACAGCATGACTGCCAGGCTACTGGTATTGCTTAAAGTGAAATAAATATGGCAGCCTTCATATTCTTCTCACCTCAGTTGTCCTTTAAAGTGATCCTAAAGTAAAAAAAAAAAAAAAAAAAAAAAGTGTTTTAATCACCTGGGGCTTCCAATAGCCCCCTGCAGCTGTCCGGTGCCCTCGCCGTGTCCCTCCGATCCTTCTGGCCCCGCCGGCAGCCACTTCCGGTTTTGCCGTCAGGAGCCGACAGGCTGGGAACGCGAGTGATTCTTCGCGTTCCCAGCCACAATTGCGCCCTCTATGCTGCTATAGCATAGCCTGTCGGCTCCTGACAGCGAAACCGAAAGTGGCTGCCGGCGGGGACACGAGGATCGGAGGGACACGGCGAGGGCACCGGACAGCTGCAGAAGGCTATTGGAAGCCCCAGGTGAGTAAAAGTCTTTTTTTTTTTTTTTTTGACTTAAGGATCGCTTTAAAGTTTGTGAGGGTGCTGTCACCCAATCGCGTTAGGGGAATTTTCTCATGAGGCTTTCTGCGGGGTCCCCTAAACTAGAGCAGCGCTGAAAGTAGGGACATTCCGTCTCTATGCTCCAGTGACTGTTCCCGCTTGAAGCAAGAAGTGAACGGATAGTGAGTAAGGGGTAGAAAGGCTGATGGGTAGGCAGTGAAAGAGTGATGGACTTAAAAAATGAGTTTTTGAGAGCGGGTCGTAAAGGATAATTTCAGTGTAAAACATGGCTGTTTTTAGGCATAGGCAACCAGGCAGATGCTTAGGGTAAAACCTGTTAGAGGGGGCACCACAGACTTATTCTGATTTATAGAATTATTATGTACAACAGTTACTGTAGTTCTGTTAAAGGGAAGGTTCACGCAGGAGCTTAAAAAAATAAAAATACAAATCCACTTACCTGGGGCTTCCTCCAGCCCGTGGCAGGCAGGAAGTGCCCTCGCCGCGGCTCCCTGTCTTCTCCGGTGGCGCACCCGACCTGGCCAGGCCGGCTGCCAGGTCGGGCTTCTTCTGCGCTCGAAAATGCGCTTCACGCGGGCGCGCTGACGTCATCGGACGTCCTCCGGGCTGTACTGCGCAGGCACAGAACTACTGCGCCTGCGCAGTACAGCCCGGAGGACGTCCGATGACGTCAGCGCGCACCAGTGACACGCACGTTGGAGCGCAGAAGAAGCCCGACCTGGCCGTTGGCCTGGCCAGGTCGGGTGCGCCACCGGAGACCACCGGGAGCCCGCGGAGCCGCGGCGAGGGCACTTCCTGCCTGCCACGGGCTGGAGGAAGCCCCAGGTAAGTGGATTTGTATTTTTATTTTTTTAAGCTCCTGCGTGAACCTTCCCTTTAAGCAAGGAAAGGATGGAAAACGTGGACATTGCTGCAAAGCAATAGTAGGGAAAGGTGCTGTTAAGGGTCAGTGTTTTATATTTGGCTTGTATTGGTTGTTGCAACTTTTCTCAATTTCCAGGACAATATACTGACGTATAAAGACCCAGGCTGTACATACATAGTGTAATGTTTTCATAAAGTGGCCACACACCCCTCTTAGATATTATAGGGAGCGTTTACGTGGGTTCCCTGAGTTTGGGCTGGTGAGGTGTATCTTATCTGGTGATACTGTCATTTAAATCTTCTTGACAGACGTATTTTGAGAAACCATTTCTGTATATAACCTATTGATTTCTTGGTGGTGTATGCAAATCTAATTAATAGACTGTAATTTTCGGACTATAAGAAGCTCCTGACGCACCTAGGTTAAGGCTGGTTTCACACCAGGACGTTGCGTTTTAGGGGACGTTATGGTCGCATAACGTGCGCCTAATGCAACGCCTGGTGCTCCCTGCTTTGGACGTCAGAGTGAGCCGCGTTATGCAGCTCACTCTGGCGTCCGTGATGCGTACTCTTGGACGCATGCGGCATCACGTGGTCCCGCCGGCCAATCGCCGCACAGAGCGGCCGCTCCAGGAAGTAAACACTGCACGTCACTGAGTGCAGTGATTAGCCATGTGCCTGGCCACTCTCCGCTCCTCCCCAACGTTACTGAGCATGTGCAAGCAGTCTAACGTGGCTCTGCCGCTTACAAAGTACTGCATGCAGTACGTTGTCTGGTGGCGCAGCGTTACAATGTAACACAACCTGGGCACTGTGAACAGCCCATTTTTCATTGCTGTGCGGTGGGGTGCGTTACAGGCTGCTCTAATGTGCGCCTGTAACGTCCCACTGTGAAAGCAGCCTTAGAGGACAAAAATGGGAAAAAAAATATACTAAACTTGGTGCGTCCATTATTGAGGGGTGTCGTTTGGATGTTCTCTCCCCAAATTATTATATCCCCCCTGTACCTGTTTTGTCCCCCTGGTGTCCTCCTCTGTCCCCCTTGTGTCCTCTTGTTACACAAAAGTACCATAGACTACGATCTGTGCTTCGGCAGGGATGAAATGCTTGCATGGTCTAGTTCCCACCTGAGCGGAATCTCAGACCATTAGTGCTTTTTATTGCAAATTTGTAAAAGCGATTCCCGGCTTGTTCAGCTATTTTCTATTTATCTTTAACGATTTTTGTTTGCGTTTTTGTGGAAGTAAACAGCTTTTGGCAAAAAAAAAAACGCTTTGAAAATCTTGTGGTTCAGCGAATGTTAAAGCAATTTCACCGTCTTTCTATACGGCAAAGTCCCCATACATGTGCTTGCCAGTTGCTTAAGCAACCGGCTGAAATAGCACAAACCTCCCCCGACATACTTACCGAGGCTCCAGCGATGCCTGGCAGTCTCCCTCTATCTCCCCGCAGGCTCCAAGCGGCTTTCTGGCTCCCCCATTGCTGGAGTGTCAGCTGACCTGCATCGTGTCATGTGACATCGTGTCATGTGACACTCCTTCTTCCGTACGCAGATGCCAGAAGCTGCTCAGAGCCCGCAGGGAGATAGAGGGAGGCTTCTATGCATCTCTGAAGCCTCCGCAAGTATTTCTCTGCCTGCCAGCACCCACAGAGAGCCCCCCAACAGAGGTCCTCATTATCCCTCAGGCATGCCAGTTAGGTGAGACTTCCAGTTTCCTGAGTTCCTGATAACAGGGACTTTGCTGTTACTTTACATTGAGGATGAATCGCTTCCAACATCTACACTGCTATGGCAGTGACCTGGAAGTACTTTCGGGTTATTTCCGGGTCAGCGCACAGCGGTGAAGATGCCGGGAGAACTGGGGAAGGTGACAGGGCTGGAGAAGGCAGCGAAGGGATCCAGGAGTTGGTGTGTTGTGTGGTGGTGCTTTTTTTTTTTTTTCTTTTTTTTTTGCAGGTCTAGAAAGTATAAACATAAGTAGAGGAGTACTTTAAAGAGAGACGGAAGTCTCTGAAAGTACAGGTTTTTCTTGTAAAATCTCTTTAATATAAATGCCCTAATTGAAACACAGCATCCCCGGAGTGCTTCCGTGAGAGGCAGAGCTTCTGGCTGTATCTCTGCCTCTACACGCCTCCATCAGCGCGGATCGCTGCCTCTCCCCGCCCCTCTTAGTCTTCTTTCACTGAGAGAGGCGGAGATACGTGCGGCCATTGGCGCGCATGGAGGCAGAGCTGCAGCTGAAAGCTCTGCCTCCCCCGGGCAGCAAAATCCACGTCCAAGAAAGTCGTGGATTTTTGCTGGGGAGTTTGGGGTTGATTTAGTTAGTGTTCAGCCGCGGGGATGCAGCGTTCCAGTTAGGGCATTGATGTTAAAGAGATTTTTTAAATAAAAACCTGTATTTTGAGAGACTTCAGAGTCTCGTTAAAGAGGAACTCCAGTGAAAATAATGTAATATAAAAGTGCTTCATTTTTACAATAATTATGTATAAATGATTTAGTCAGTGTTTGCCCATTCTTTTAGATTCCTGATTTACATTCTGACATTTATTACATGGTGACATTTTTACTGTTGGCAGGTGATGTAGCTGCTGCATGCTTTTTTGGCAGTTGGAAACAGCTGTAAACAGCTATTTCCCACAATGCAGCAAGGTTCACAGACAGGAAACTGCCAGGAGTACCACGGTCCTCAGAGTTTCTTGTGGGAGGGGTTTCACCACAATATCAGCCATACAGCGCCCCCTGATGGTCTGTTTGTGAAAAGGAATAGATTTCTCACGTAAAAGGGGGTATCAGCTACTGATTGGGATAACGTTCAATTCTTGGTCGGAGTTTCTCTTTAAGTGTGACTGAATTAGCTGCATGCTTGTTTCTGGTGTTATTCAGACACTACTGCAGCCAAAGAGATCAGCAGGGCTGCCAGGCAACTGGTATTATTTAAAAGGAAGTAAATATGTCCGCTTCCATATCCCTCTCACTTCGGGTGTCACTGCGTGCTACAGCCCTTCCGTCCGCTGGCTTTCGGTGAAGTTAGTCCTCGGCGGTTGCCAGTCTCTCCAGCTCGTGGAATGCCGTGCTTTGCCAAGTTTTTGCCGCTCAGTGAAGTTGTACAGAAGAATGACGTGGTGTATAATTCATGAGATCGAGCGCGTTTGGCTTTCTAGCGAGTCCCGTGTAAATCCGCCGGGGCTATTTTTGATTATCAGTGTGGCGCATCCAGTTAGAAAAACACAGAATTCCGCGATGTTGGTCGTCGGCCAGCAGAAAGCAGGTCGCTCAGAGACGGACGTAACTCAATCTTATGAGCAGAAGACGGCGTTCAGAACCCTCGGCGGGACGTGAATACATCACCAAACAGGCATTTATTTTTCCTTTCTTACTCCTCCGTTTTCCTGAGAACTCTACAGAGCAACATTCAATTGGGCATTAAGAGTGACCCTGGCAGTTTTATAAACTTTTTTTCTTTTGCATTTTTTGTTTAGTATTGGCTAAACTGTTTAGCCAAGTATAAATTTGTCCCCTTAAAGAGACTCCGTAACAAAAATTGCATCCTGTTTTTTATCATCCTACAAGTTCCAAAAGCTATTCTAATGTGTTCTGGCTTACTGCAGCACGTTCTACTATCACCATCTCTGTAATAAATCAACTTATCTCTCTCTTGTCAGACTTGTCAGCCTGTGTCTGGAAGGCTGCCAAGTTCTTCAGTGTTGTGGTTCTGTGATGCATCTCCCCCCTCCAGCCCCCTCTCTGCACACTGCCTGTGTGTTATTTAGATTAGGGCAGCTTCTCTCTTCTCTCTTATCTTTTACAAGCTGGATAAATCCTCCTCTGAGCTGGCTGGGCTTTCACATACTGAGGAATTACATACAGGCAGAGCTGTCTGCACTCTGCAGGAAGAAACAACCTGACACTTCAGTGGAAGATAGCTGCAGGGGGAAAGAAACACACAAATGATCTCTTGAGATACAAAAGGAATGCTGTATACAGCCTGCTTGTGTATGGATGTATTTTCTATGTGTGGACATACTATACATCAACCTACTTCCTGTTTTGGTGGCCATTTTGTTTGTTTATAAACAAACTTTTTAAAACTGTTTTTAACCACTTTTAATGCGGCGAGGAGCGGCGAAATTGTGACAGAGGGTAATAGGAGATGTCCCCTAACGCACTGGTATGTTTACTTTTGTGCGATTTTAACAATACAGATTCTCTTTAAAGAGACTCTGAAGTCTGCTAAAAATGAGGTTTTTACTTCTCTCTAACATAATTGCCCCTCCTAAAACGCAGCTAAAAACTCCATAAATCACCCTTAATTCCCCTGGCAAAATCCACGATTTTTCTTGGTTGTGGGTTTTGCTGCCCTAAGGAGGCAGAGCTTTTGGCTGTAGCTCTGCCTCTGCACATGTCCATCAGTGCTGATCGCCGCCTCTCTCCGCCCCTCTCAATCTTCCTTCACTGAGAGGGGCGGGGAGAGGCGGCGATCAGCGCTGATTGACGCACATGGAGGCAGAGCTACAGCCCAAAGCTCTGCCTCCATGAGCAGCAAAATCCACGACCAAGAAAGTTGTGGATTTTGCCAGGGGAATTAAGGGTGATTTATGGCGTTTTTAGCTGCGGGGATGCGGCGTTTTAGGAGGGGCAATTATGTTGAAGAGGTTTTTAAAGTAAAAATCTCATTTTTAGGAGACTTCAGAGTCTCTTTAAAAAAATACTTGAATATAGGTCGACCTCGTGTATAAGTCGAATCCAATATTCAACCCTCTTCAGCTGGAATTTTTTATTGACTCAAGTATAAGTCTACCCAGCAAAGTTAATGGCTGCACTTGGAGCCCAGGAGGGGTTAATGACTGCACTGCATACAGTATTGCAGCCATTAACCCCTCCTGTCCCTTAAAGAGAACCGAGGCAGCTCTTTGGGAGGCAGATGGGTTCTCTGCTTCAAGACATGCCTCTGTGTCCCCACACCGCCGCTCTCTGACCCTCCCACCCTCCACCCAACGCCGCGCTATAGCCCCCCGAAATTAGTGACAATATTTGTCGCCATCTCGGAGGGTAAATAGAGGAAAGGGATTCCTTGTTCAAAATGCGTTCCTGCAGGGTTTTCAGAGTTGCCATTGGGCAGCTCTCTCTCCCTGGCCACACCCCCTGTTGCTCCCCCTCCCTGTATGCTGGGAGAGAAAGATCTCTCCCTCCTTCCAGCGTCGTGACCCAGAGGTCAAACATTCCACAGTGATGCACCTGCCAGTACCTAAGAAGACACCACCTAAGTCAGGGTGAGATTTTACAGTGGGCAAACACTGACTAAATAATTTATTAATGAATATTGTGAACTAAACATTTTTAATAAAGTTCAGTAAAGTTCTCTTTAACCCCTTTGGAACCGCATGCTGTGCCCCTTAAAGCAAATCTGTGACTTTAATGGAGGCAAAATGTAGGTACTTAACTCAGTAGAGGAAGGCCTCTGGGTTCTCCTCCTGACCAGGTATCTCGCCGTGACCTGCTGGAAGCTGGCGGCCGTGCTTCCGTACGTCAACGCGCACAGACGCACTACGCAGCTGCAGGAAGGCTCACGCCTGCACATTAGCATGGAGCCCAGTGCAAACCCTCCGCGCAGTGCGGCCATACTCTGTCCACAAACCTCTGTCCATGAAGCTCGGGGGTCCCAGTGCTGGAACGGAGAGGTGGAGGAGAAAGGGGAAGCCTCTGGGCTATTCCCCTACTTGGGTAAGTATCTGCATTTTTTTCCCATGCAGGTACTTTTTAAACATACATGTAAGCTTGAAGCATCTACCATCTGTTCGGCTCGGTTCACATCTGCATTTTGGGTCAAACCGGATCCGGTGAGCGGATCCGGTGTCCGCATCACCGGATCTGGATGGCCCAGTCCGTGCCCGTTCACATTAGTGAAAACGGATCTGATCAATGATTGAGCGGATCCGTTTTCACTCAGCAAATACATACCTAATCTTCGCAGCAGGCGGCGGTAGAGGGTTCCTCTTCTTCCGCTGTGATTACAGAGCAGCGCGTCATGTGACTAGTCACATGACATGTCATGTAGTCACATGACCCGGAAGAAGACGGAAGCCTCTTCTGCCGGCTGCTGCGCACGATTAGGTAGGTATAAAGCCTCCCTAGCCCACCCGCCCGGCTACTGCACCCTCCCCTCACCCACGATCGCATTCCGTTTTCCCATTGCCCTCAATGCTGCAGCATTTTTTTTACGGCTCCGTTCCGCAGGGCTGAAAGGTCCGGAAAATTAGGGCCTGCTGCATTTTTGGGATCCGGGGGCCGGAACGTACCCGTACCAAAGGATGCATGTTGATGAATCCATAGGTTAACATTGGATCCATTCACATTCGTTCCGTTTGTACAGTATACGTTCCGGAAAAGCCACTAATGTGAACCGGGCCGAATCCTGGAGACTGTCCATGCATTATAAATGAACTCTAGCAGAGCTCTACCAATTCTCCCCCAGGAAAATGTCGGCAGCCTATCGCCGGATGGTCCCTCCGCAGGCAGCGGCGTTCCGGCCTCTCCTGTCACTGGAGCGCCTCCGAAGCTGTCCGCTGATAACTGTGTGTTCCATAGCAGCGCTTTGTCTTAGGAATATTACGTAACACAGCCGAGTCCAGCAGCCAGCGAGTTCAGCTGTAGCGTCTGTGATCACAGCTCTGGCAACCCCCCCAAATTATACTGCACTCTGAATTCTCAGTCTCCTTGTCAGAGAAGGACAACTGTAGTGTGAAGGATATGGAGGCTGCCATTTTTATTCCAAGATAAACGTTTACTTATTGCATAATTGTGCCCCTTACATATAGTTTATAGGGCATTCCTCAAGCCAAATACTTTTTTGTTTATTTTAATACCCTAATTCCCTATAAACTCAACAAGCCTCGCCCACAGCTCCTGCAGCGCCTAGGCACTCTGAGTCCCATGTAGCAAGTGCTCATGGGAGCTCAGTCTGGGGAGGAGGAGGCTTTTCCCAAAGGAGGATGTGTTACCAGCCAGAGGTTTTAGAAGCAAGGGGGCTGGGAGGAGAGGGGAGTGGCGTTTTCACAGGCTGAGGGGTGGAGATGCAGAGCAGCTTGCCTGTGTAATGATGACAAGCAGAATATGGCTGCTCTCATTGTATCACAAGAAGAAATAATCATATACTGTTCAAGCTGTTTGCAGCTAGATTTGCTGTGTACACTATCTAAACTTCAGATAAGATATATAGACCAGTTTCCTGTTATAGTTAGTTTTTTTTATCTTGGCTCCACTTTAGCAATACCAGTTGCCTGCAGGACTGTGGAGTCCGTACAAAAATCATCTGACTCCTCAGTTTATGAAACCACCGACTCCAACTCCAGGTACCCAAAATTTGCTTAGACTCCAACTCCGACTCTACAGCCCTGGTTGCCTGGCAGCCCTGCTGATCCTCTGCCTCTAATACTATTAGCCACAGCCCCTGAACAAGCATGCAGCAGATCAGATGTTTCTGACATTATTGTCAGATCTAGCAAGATTAGCAGCATGCTTGTTTCTGGTGGGATTCAGACACTACTGCAGCCAAATAGATCAGCAGGGCTGCCAGGCAACTGGTATTGTTTAAAAGGAAATTAACGTCCACTTCCATATCCCTCTTCCTGCAGGTGTGCTTTGGAGGATCATCCAGGCATATTAAAAAAACAAAATCCGCTTACCTGGGGCTTCCTCCAGCCCCTGGCAGCTGTCCTGTGCCCTCGCCAGACCACGTAACCCGCGCCGTGGAACGCACAGGAAGCTGATCTGGCGAGGTCGGCTTCTGCAACGCAGGACACCGGGAGCCTCCCGAGCTGCGGCGAGGGCACAGGACAGCTGCCAGGGGCTGGAGGAAGCCCCAGGTAAGTGGATTTTGTTTTTTTAATCTTCCTGGACCCCCTTTAAAGGGAACCGGAAGTGAGAGGGATATGGAGACTGCCATATATATTTACTTGTAAACAATACCAGTTGCCTGACAGCCCTATTGATCTTCTGGCATAAGTAATCAATACCCTGGAACAAGCATAATGAGTAATCCAGTAAAAGCTGAGTCATAGTACCTGATCTGCTACATGCTTGTTCAGGGTCTATGGCTAAAAGTATTAGAGGCAGAGATATCAGCAGGACAGCCAGGCAACTGGTATTGCTTAAAGGGGAACTGAAGAGAGAGGTATATGGAGGCTGTCATGTTTATTTCCTTTTAGACAATACCAGTTGCCTGGCAGCCCTGCTGATCCTCTGCCTCTAATACTATTAGCCATAGCCCCTGAACAAGCATGCAGCAGATCAGGTGTTTCAGTGGTTCAGACTTATAAGTCTGATTTGACAAGACTAGCTGCATGCTTGTTTCTGGTTTTAATCAGATACTACTGCAGAGAAATAGACCAGCAGGGCTGCCAGGCAACTGGTATTGATTAAAAGGAAATAAACATGACAGCCTCCATATACCTCTCTCTTCAGTTCCCCTTTAAAAGGAAATAAATATGGCAGCCTCCATATTCCTCTAGGCTCGGGTTCCCTTTAACTCTCTAAGTTAGGCTCCTTTACCACTAGGAAGGATCAATGAGATGCAAATTGTTCTAAAATTATGCTAATTTTATGCAAATGTACGCAGTTTGAAAATGGACCAATCAGTTTAAACCAGGTTTAAATAGATTGGTGCATTTTCTAGCTGCATACATTTGCATAAAATTTTGCATACATTTGCATCAACGCGGAACAATTTCCAGATATGTGATCATCCCTATTTACCACGGGCCGCTGAGGCCGCATTTACTGCTTGACAACTTGCTGACGCTCAACCTGGGAGTTGTAAGGTGCAATTCGCCCCTCCCCCACCACCACCGCCTAATGCAGAAGTTCAGCAGGCGACATTTACTGCGTAATCTCCATGCTCGCCGATGTGATGCTGAGCTCATTTTGATTCGGTTGTGTTCAGTTCCCCATTCAGATGAATGGAGCACTTGCGCCCAGTGACGGACGTTACGCTGAAACGCCTTGACGCAGCATCTGTCTGGTATGCTGATTCTGGTCACTTGTGTCTGGACGTTGATCACATGCAATCCTAGTGAGCGATTGGATGCTGATAGTCGTAGGCTCCCTCTTTGTGTAAGAAATGGGGCTGACCTGATGTGCATGTGTGATCCCTATTCCCATCACAAGCTATAGCAACCGGTCATAGTGGTGGTCTCTCCAGAGATTATAGGATGTGGAGGCTGCCATATTTATTTCCTTCAACAGCTGCTGCACCCGAATCATCATATTCCACGCTAAATTAATGTGCATAAAATTTGCATCATCTCTAAACTATTAGCATCTCATTCGGACTGCCCAGACTCCTGACCTGGTTCTTCACATTTTTTTCTCCCACCACTGTTAGATCAGATTAAGGCCCCTTTTACACTAAACCTTCTTAGCGGTATGCCCAACACTGTGTGAGGCATACCGCTCTCTGGCCCCAGGAGTCCCCCATAATGAAAGACTTTGCTCACATGGCTGTAAACCCTGTAGCTAGCACTATGCTAGCTAGTAAAGGTATTCGGCACCCCCGGATCCCCTGCGATTCCCCCCGATTATACATTACCCAGCCTGGATCCAGTGATTGCACTGCCTCCCCGGACAGCTCCAGTCTCTCTGGGGAGGATCGGGTTTGCGCATGACGTCATGTGCAATCCTCCCCGTAGTGAAGACCGGAGCTGTCCGGGGAGGCTGCGCCGATCGCTGGATCCAGGCTGGGTAATGTATAATCGGGGGGGGGGGGGGGGGGGCCCGGACACTTGTACTAGCTAGCCTAGTGCTAGCTAAGGGGTTTAGACCCCGTTCACACTGCACACGTTTCAGGAACGCGTGCGGGAGGCTGACACGCACAGCATCAGACAGTGCATAGACTGCACTATCTGATGTTCACACTGCATGCGTTCTGGACCAGTGCGTTCCGGGAACGCATGCTGCACACATTTTTTTCCAGAAACTCGCGGCTGACCCATTCACTTCAGTGAATGGGATCAGCCACGCAACGCATAGAAACGCGTGCATTCGTATGGGATGCATTCCGAACGCACGGCTGTCCGCATTTGCTAATGTGAACAGGGCCATACAGCCAGTATTTCATTATGCGGGCAAAAACGAACAAAACCTCCTGAGCGGCGTAACGATCAGGAGGTTAATCAGCTGCTCAGTTATAACTGAAAGAAAACTTTTCAAAGTAGTGCCCATGTTTCCCTATGGCACAGTTCACACTTAACGCATTGTAACTGAAATATTTTTCACAATGCACTGCTATGGAAAAAAGGCACACTAACGGCTACTAGCGCACACCAACTGATTAAGTGTAAATGGGCCCTAACGCCAGCTCTGCCGTTGGACTTGGAGCACATTTGGGCCCAGAGATGGGTGTCTGAGCTTTCAAGAACTTTTTTTTTTTTTTTTATTATTTTGAATTTTTTTCCCTGACACCTTTATTATTATTATTATTATTATTTATATTTATAGTATATAGCACCAACATCTTCCGCAGCGCTGTACAGAGTATATTGTCTTGTCACTGACTATCCCTCAGAGGAGCTCACAATCTAATCCTTACCATAGTCATATGTCTATGTATATATGGTGTAGTGTATGTATTGTAGTCTAGGGCCAATTTAGGGGGAAGCCAATTAACTTATCTGTATGTTTTTGGGATATGGGAGAAAATCAGAGTGCCCGGAGGAAACCCACACATACACAGGGAGAACATACAAACTCTGTGCAGATAGTGCCCTGGCTGAGAGTTTAACCAGGGACCCAGCGCTGCAAGGCGAGAGTGCGAACCACTACGCCACCTTTGGCATTTTAGTGAAGGATTCCCCTTACCTATTTTTTATTTTTTTTAAAGGGGCTCATTCGCCCGGCGTTTAATTTCTGGGAGCCCCGAGGGATGCTCCGGCCTCCTCCCAGAATCCTCCCAGACGGCGTTTTCACTGTACTCCATCTGCGCGGCGGCTGATCCCTCTCTGCTGCTGCTGCCGCCCCGCTTGTTTGGGAAGCGCTGCGCGCTCTTTGTCTCCCATCATTACGAGTAACCGGAGCAGCAATGCGGAATGACCCGCGCGGTCAAGGACTTCTCGTGAGGAATGTTTCTGACTGATTAAACAGCTTTGTGGAGAGGCGGCAGCACCTTTCCGAGCAGAGAGCTCTGCTCTTCTATCATCTCCCCGGATTTACAGAGCAGCTAAACCCAGAACTGAACACGGAAAATTCTAACAGCAATCGGGATAAAAATGTTACTACAAGCAGCGTTTAGAACAAACAAAATCCTGCACATAACTGTAGTGCACGTACCTCTCTTCTCTGGATTCAGCTGATGCATAGGTCAATTAAATGTGACAACCAGAGATGGAAGACCAATAAATGGATGCCAACAAGATCAAAAGATCGCACACCAACTGTCTAGACAGAATGCCCAGAAGCAGTGTGGTAATTCTCGTGTGGAAAGAACACCCGGAAGTGATGCTGTATTTCTTACATGATGAGAATACCCAGAAGTGATGTGGTATTTCTTACATGGTGAGAATACCCGGAAGTGATGTGGTATTTCTTACATGGTGAGAATACCCGGAAGTGATGTGGTATTTCTTACATGGTGAGAATACCCGGAAGTGATCTGGTATTTCTTACATGGTGAGAATACCCGGAAGTGATCTGGTATTTCTTACATGGTGAGAATACCCGGAAGTGATGTGGTATTTCTTACATGATGAGAATACCCGGAAGTGATGTGGTATTTCTTACATGGAGAGAATACCCGGAAGTGATGCGGTATTTCTCGTATGGAGAGAACACCCGGAAGTGATGCAGTATTTCTCGTATGGAGAGAACACCCGGAAGTCATGCAGTATTTCTCGTATGGAGAGAACACCCAGAAGTGATGCAGTATTTCTTGTGTGGAGAGAACACCCGGAAGTGATGCAGTATTTCTTGTGTGGAGAGAACACCCGGAAGTGATGCAGTATTTCTTGTGTGGAGAGAACACCCGGAAGTGATGCAGTATTTCTTGCATGGAGAGAATACTCGGAAGTGATGCGGTATTTCTTGCATGGAGAGAATACCCGGAAGTGATGCAGTATTTCTTGCGTGGAGAGAATACCCAGAAGCGATGCAGTATTTCTTGCATGGAGAGAATACCCGGAAGTGATGCAGTATTTCTTGTATGGAGAGAATACCCTGAAGTGATGCGGTATTTCTTGTATGGAGAGAATACCCGGAAGTGATGCGGTATTTCTTGTATGGAGAGAACACACAGAACTGATGCGGCATTTCTCTTATGGAGAGAATACTCGGAAGTGATGCGGTGTTTCTTGCTTGGAGAGAATACCCGGAAGTGATGCGGTATTTCTTGCATGAAGAGAATACCTGGAAGTGATGCAGTATTTCTTGCATGGAGAGAATACTCGGAAGTGATGCAGTATTTCTTGTATGGAGAGAATACCCAGAAGCGATACGGTATTTCTTGTATGGCGAGAATACCCGGAAGTGATGCAGTATTTCTTGTATGGAGAGAATACCCGGAAGTGATGCAGTATTTCTTGTATGGAGAGAACACACAGAACTGATGCGGCATTTCTCTTATGGAGAGAACACTCGGAAGTTATACGGTATTACTCGTATGGAGAGAATACCCGGAAGTGATGCGGTATTTTTCGTATGGAGAGAACACACGGAAGTGATGCAGTATTTCTCGTATGGAGGGAACACCCGGAAGTCATGCAGTATTTCTCATATGCAGAGAATACCCGGAAGTGATGTGGTATTTCTTTTATGGAGGGAACACGTGAAAGTGATGCAGTTTTTCTCGTATGGAGAGATCACCCAGAAGTGATGCGGTATTTCTCGTATGGATGGAACACACAAAAGTGATGCAGTATTTCTTGTATGGAGAAAACACCTAGAAGTCATGCGGTATTTCTTTTATGGAGAGAATACCCAGAAGTGATGTGGTATTTCTTACATGGTGAGAATACCCGGAAGTGATGTGGTATTTCTTACATGGTGAGAATACCCGGAAGTGATGTGGTATTTCTTACATGGTGAGAATACCCGGAAGTGATGCAGTATTTCTTGCGTGGAGAGAATACCCAGAAGCGATGCAGTATTTATTGCATGGAGAGAATACCCGGAAGTGATGCAGTATTTCTTGTATGGAGAGAATATCCTGAAGTGATGCAGTATTTCTTGTATGGAGAGAATACCCGGAAGTGATGCGGTATTTCTTGTATGGAGAGAACACACAGAACTGATGCGGCATTTCTCTTATGGAGAGAACACTCGGAAGTTATACGGTATTACTCGTATGGAGAGAACACCAGGAAGTGATGCGGTATTTTTCGTATGGAGAGAACACACGGAAGTGATGCAGTATTTCTCGTATGGAGGGAATACCCGGAAGTAATGCGGTATTTCTCATATGGAGAGAACATCCGGAAGTCATGCAGTATTTCTCATATGGAGAGAACACCCGGAAGTGATGCAGTATTTCTTGTATGGAGAGAACACCCAGAAGTGATGTGGTATTTCTTGTATGGAGAGAACACCCGGAAGTGATGCAGTATTTCTCGTATGGAGAGAACACCCGGAAGTCATGCAGTATTTCTCATATGGAGATAATACCCAGAAGTGATGTGGTATTTCTTTTATGGAGGGAACACGTGAAAGTGATGCAGTTTTTCTCGTATGGAGAGATCACCCAGAAGTGATGCGGTATTTCTCGTATGGATGGAACACAAGAAAGTGATGCAGTATTTCTTGTATGGAGAGAACACCTAGAAGTCATGCGGTATTTCTTTTATGGAGAGAACACCCAGTAGTGTTCTCCATATTTCTATTGACAGAATGCCTGAAAGGGATGCACATATTCCTTGTATGTACAGAAATGCCCGGAAGTGACGCACACATTCCTTGTATGTACAGAATGCCCGGAAGTGACGCACACATTCCTTGTATGTACAGAATTCCCGGAAGTGATACAGATATTTCTTGTATGGCTGCACAAATAATTTGTATGGACAGAATTAGGCCTGCACGATTTTAGGAAAAGATTGAATTGCACGATTTCTGTCAGAAATTGCGATTTCAATTCGATTCACGATTTTCTGCAAAATCGAACTTAAGCATGTGCCTTTTCGTCTGCGCAAAGGAGGCGGAGCAGAGCTGTGATAAATCCTAAGCCCAAACAAATAGACAGTAGGTCAAAATTTAAAAAAATTAGACCAAGTCGAGGGGGTGGGGAGTTATCATGCCACTGTCCCTTGATTCCCCATGCAGTACATATTACTATGCTGGGGGTGTGTGCTTGGGATAAAAGTCATGTCACAGAGGCGGCGGGGACGGTTAATGTCAGGTGTGGGATAGGTAGCGTAAAGGTAAGCCGTGGGGGGGGGGGGGGTTGCACTGATACACATCGATCTCGCACTCAGCACTTACACACATAATTGTAGCACCTGCTTTGAATACAATGTGTGTATGCTACCTTTAGGGGGCTCTGCACGCCTCTGTTGGTAGTCATTCAGATGCAGTCTGGTCTTAGGATACGTTGCCATTTCTACCCTGTTTACAAAATAGGTGTAAACCATTTTATGCCCAGCTGCTCCCAGGTTCCCACTATGTCTTGTAATTAGTTAAAGATTAGGGTCCCTTCCAGAAACATGACCTCATCACGGTGGAAGAGTCCAGTACGGAACACTCTGCATGAAAACTGTTTTTGGAAGCGAATATCCTCCATTAATGTTAATTTGGTGCATCTGTTTTGAATGCAAGATGTATACCCTGCCTATGATTAGGCTCTGCACACCTATGCTGGTAGTCATTCAGATGCAGCCTGTCTTGGGAAGCGCTGCCACCTCCCTCTGCTGTCTAAAAAGCTAAGGACAGAGTGGATAAGTTGGCACTTGCTGTAAACTTCCATTTATTCCAAAGGGTGGTGACACATCATATCAATAAAGTGTATCAAAGGTAGACATACCATGTACAAAGGCCGTGCGGTGGTGGTGGGTGCTGGGCCAGGGGAGCCTTACGGCCGTTTTGCGCTAGATACGCGCTTCTACGGAGGCTGTCTAAAAAGTGTAGTAGATTATTTAGGACACCCACTTTTACTTCCTCCCGATGCTGCTTAGCCTAAGCCTTTTAGCTATGCTGAATTCTACTCCCAGAGTATTCTGGGCGACCAGCTATATTTTCTACTGGCTTTGGAACCCTCAGTAAACATTCTACAGAGGTCACCTGACTATAGATGTCACCACCTGAGTATAAATCGGGGTGAGGAAAGGGTTTTTTTTGTTTTTTTACAACAAGCAATATTTAACCAAATAATTTATAAATTAATATTGTACAAAAACGAGCAATTTTATTCATTATGTCCTTTTCACTCCAGTTATTACAGTAGAATCTTGCTATAGTAAACTCTGGTATAGTAAACCTCTGGCTATAGTAAACTCTTTCCTATGTCCCAGCAAATGCACCTGTGTTCACTTATATACAACCTATAACAAATTCTGATAAATTCTGGTACAGTATAATAAACTACTTGGCCAGGTCTCTTGAAGTGGGCTATAAAGGGATTTTACTGTATTATTATTATTATTATTTAGTATTTATATAGCACTGACATCTTCTGCAGCGCTGTACAGAGTATACGGTTACTTAACTGTCCCTCAGAGAGGCTCACAATCTAATACCTACCATAGTCATAGGTCTATGTATATATTGTGTAGTGTACGTATTGTAGTCAAGGGCCAATTTTGAGATAAGCCAATTAATTTATCTGTATGTGTTTGGGGTGTGGGAGGAAACCGGAGTTCCTCTTTAATGTATTTGTGCTGATGACAGGATAGCAGTAATGCTGATTGGGTGGCTTAGCATTGCCTGTCATGTAGTACACAGCATCAGCGTTAGGTGCAGTGATATAATGCAGTGCACGTGCGAGCAGCCTGCAATCTCCTGCAGATGACCTTGCTCACACCTAGCCGTCACCTGATACACAATATTGCTTTATTTTTAGCAAACAGCACTATGGTGTCTACTGCGGGCCTTTATAGAGCCCAGAGCCAAATGCTGACTGCACAGCACTCACCTCTCATCTGTGTGTGTCTGAACTGACACATACAAGGGGATTAAAGGGAATCTGAAGTGAAAATAAACTTATAATGATTTGTATGTGTAGTACAGCTAAGAAATAAAACATTAGTAGAACAGATATAAGTCTCATATTGTTTCCAGTACAGGAAGAGTTAAGAAACTTCAATTATCTATGCAAAAGAGCTACTTTGAGCTCTGCGACAACTTTATAAAGTCATGGACAGCACTGTCTTTTGAAGCACTTATCTCAACTGTCTCGCATTGTTTCTTCTTTGTTTATGTTTTTTTCTGCAGAGAAAAGTTCAAAGGGTCTTTAGCCTTCTCTGTGAAATCATTTAGAATGCTGAGTGTATTGTGGAAACTGCAATTATTAGAGAATGATGCAATTTTATAAAAATAAGCTATAGGCCTGAAATTAAAATTATGACACTATTTTCTTTGCTACTAATGTTCTAGTTATTATCCGTATTACATAACCAATTCATTATATCATGAGGTTTTTTTTTTCCCTTCAGTGTCACTTTAAATAAAATTTCACATTAAAGGACAACTGTAATGAAAGGTATATGGGGGCTGCCATATTTATTTCGTGTTAAAGTGAACCTAAAGTCACCCCAAAAAAATGAGATGAACTCACCTGGGGCTTCCCTCAGCCCCCTGCAGACGATCGGTGCCCTTGCAGCTCCGCTCCGATGTCCCAGGACCCGCCGGCGAGCACTTCCGGTTTGGCCGTCACCGGCCGACAGGCATGGGAACGCGAGTGATTGTTCGCGTTCCCAGCCTGTATATCGCCCCCTATGCTGCTATTGCTCGCCGGCGGGTAGTGGGACATCGGAGCGGAGCGGCGAGGGCACCGATCGTCTGCAGGGGGCTGAGGGAAGCCCCAGGTGAGTTCATCTCATTATTTTGGGGTGACTTTAGGTTCACTTTAAGCAATACCAGTTGCCTGGCTGTCCTGCTGACTCTCTGCCTCTAATACTTTTAGCCATAGCCCCTGAACAAGCATGCAGCAGATCGGGTGTTTCTGACATTATTGTCAGATCTGACGAGATTAAATCTGCCACGCTTTTCTCCGTCTTTGTTTACAAACACCTAGAAACACATGTAAATATTTGGTTCTGTTTTCTATTTTAGAAATACGTATAGCATCATCTTGTGGCCAACAAGTAAAACTACTTCCAAATACACCATTATTCACTTACCATAGAAAAATTTAATTTAATTTTTCATTATTTTTGAAACTCCTTTACCCCTAACCCAAAATAAAATATTCTCGCCATACATTGTACTAGGGACACAATTTAAACATTGTAATAACCGGGACAATTGGGCAAATAAAATGTCTGTTTTATCTACAATAGCACATTTTATTTTTAAACTACAATGGCTGAAAGCTGAGAAATTGTGATTTTTTTTTTCTTCTTCTTCCCTGTCAAATGCATATAAAATAATATAATTCTTAGCATAAAGGACTGCCCAAAGAAAGTCTAGTTTTTCCCGCAAAAAAATAATGTATAGATCATTTCAGTGTGATAATTAGTGATAAAGTTATTACCGGATGAATGGGAACAGCTTTTGAAGGGGGGAAAAAACCTGTGGTAGAGAAGTGGTTAAAGAAACCGTTTCCCATTGGGAATCATGTTCATATACATATCCGGAACCCTTCAAAGGATAACGCCACTCATAAAGTAAAACCTTTTTTACAAATGTGTCTTTTTTTTTTAGCTCCGTAGACCTCCAGTGCTTCTGTGCACTGTTTATATTAGCTTATTATCCTGATTGCTGTTAGAATTTGCCTTGCCCTGTTCTGAGTCTAGTTTTGATTTAACCCTTTTAGTGCTTTCTGCAAAAGTGAAACCAAGAAAAAAAAACTTTTCTTTTTTAGGATTTCCTAATTGTAATGAAGATTTTTCCCCTCATGTCCAGGCTAATCAATTAGAGCAGAGAGGATGTTCTGAGTTTCGTTCCCCTTTAAGCCCTCACTTCTGTTCAGTTAGCTGCAGATTACAAGCCCACATGTGAACGTTTCTGTGTGGAGAAGCGGATGTGGATTCCCAGCAGGCTTTGCTGGGGTCTGGTTCATCCTCTGGTGAAAGGCGTGATTAATAGTCTCCTCTTGTATTCCTGACCTGATGACCGGGAACCTGGGAGAGGAGCTCATTAGACCGGCCTGAGGGCTCCTTACTGTAGGGGGGAGGGGCTCTGCACCGCTGGAGGGATAGCAGACCGCCGGTTGTACTGCAGTGTACTCTAAATCACATTTTCAAGTGTAAGGACCAGTTCACAATGCTCAGTTGCATTGCAGAATAATTCTGCCTACCAACTCAACAATAACAACAAATAACATTTGTAAAGCGCTTTTCTCCCGTGGGACTCAAAGCGCATAAGCATGGCTCAGACCATCGTGGTACAGAGGAAGAATTTTATAAGTCCGGAAATGCCGGGCTAAACTGGTGGCTTTTCAGTCTGTATTTGAATAGCTCCAGGGATGGTGGTGTCTTTACTGGGTGTGGTAGGGAGTTCCAAATAGTAGGGGCAGCATGACAGAAGGCTCTGTCTCCAAATTTTCTGAGGTGCACTGTGGGAGTGACCAAGTTTATAGAACTTGCTGATCTGAGGTTGTGAGAGGTGTGGTGCAGCTTCAGCAAGTCCTTCATGTATCCAGGGCCCACATTGTGCAGGGATTTTAATGTCAGCAGTCGCTGCCCATACAAGTCTATTGGCCTGTTCACAGTACATGTGTTGTAACTGATCTCATTATTCTAACTCGCTGCATGCAGGCTTTGTATTAAGGGCTCGTTTCCATATAGCGCGCTTTTATGCACGCGTATGAAAACGCGATCGCAAGGACAGCAGGGCATAGACTGCACTGTGTGCCGTTTCCAGTCATGCACGGCGATTCACAGCTGAATCGCTGCGCATGGTTTTCTGCATTTCGGGGTGCTTCAGCCCGCAATCCCACTCAGTATAATGAATGGGATAGCAAGCCCCGCCCCCCACTTGGTGTAACGCTCAGCACAGCCACGGGGCTCTACTCTGCATGGAAACGAGCCCTAAGGTCCCTTTCCAGTCTCCATTGCAGTTCACTGTCATTAAAACGCATGCATTATGCTGACCACTGTGAATCCAGCCTTAAAGGGAATGTCCAAGCAAAATAAAAAAATGAGTTTCACTTACCTGGGGCCTCCACCGGCCCCATGCAGCCATCCTGTGCCCTCGTAGTCACTCACTGCTGCTCCAGTCCCCCGCTGGCAGCTTGCCGACCTCGGAGGTCGGCGGGACACATTGCGTACATTTTTACGCATTCCCGCTAGTGCAGGAACAGTAACACATAAATTTTTACGCGTTTAGTGGTGCCATGCGTAAATTTGTACGCATTAAACCACTAACGCGTAAAATGCATGTGTTAATGTGCCGGGCACATACAGCATTACCAATAACTGGCTAGCGATGGAATGACAACGGCAGTAGGTGGAGCTGTATGCTCTGTACAGCTCCGCCTACCACTGCCGTCATTCCATCGCTAGCCAGTGATTGGTAATGCTGCTGTATGTGCCCGGCCGCTTGCTCGAGTGGATCCGCCCCCCGCTCATTAACACTCTGTGCGCGATTGGCCAGAAGCAGTGAATATGTATGAGTGTTAATGAGCGGGGGGCGGATCCACTCGAGCGAGCGGCCGGGCACATACAGCATTACCAATCACTGGCTAGCGATGGAATGACGGCAGTGGTAGGTGGAGCTGTACAGAGCATACAGCGCCAGAAGCAATGTATTACAGACAGCGGACCGAAAAACCGAAGGTACTGACGATCAGCAGATCGTCTTGCCACGAACCGCGGTTTCGGTTTTAAACCGAAAAACCGTGCAGCCCTATTCCCGGCAGCCATTTTTCTGTCTTTGTCGCCCTGTAGAGGTCCAGACTTCAGTGTCATGTGACCGCAGTGATGCCTGGACCTCAAGGACCTATAGTGGTGAGTACAGAGCAGCACGGGAGACGGGAAGATGGCTGCCTGGAACGATAGATACAATACAAGAGGAGGGGGACACCAAGAGCCCACTATAGTGTAGTAAGTACTGGAATCGAGATGGGTTGTGTAAGGTAACTAAATTATACTCACAAACCAGGGTTACCAAAAGGCAACCACTGTAGATGCAGGCGGGGAGATTAGATCTGCCCCCACTCAAGATTAAGAAGTCGCTCTCCGTAGATCAGAAGAAAAATGGGTAACGCCCCTCCACCAAGGGTGGACTCTAGTATAGCAGGAAGTAAACAGAGGCGCCAAAAGAGTAAAAAGTAGCTGAAATAAGCTAAAAATTTTGTTTAAAAAAAAGGCAGTGGTGGTCTTACCTTCTTTAAAGTGAACCAGAGACGAAGCACCCTCATGTATTTTACCATATAGATCAGTGGGGACATTAGAGAACACACCTACCCTGCTCTCTGTTTCATTCTGCACTGCTCAGCCTGCTTGTTATCAGCCCTGCTAAAATCCCCGACTGAACACTCAGTCTGGCTTTGCTCAGGAATCATTATAGCTGAGTCATTATAGCAGAGCCAGAAGGGGGCAGGCTTGGGCTTGAAAAGACATCAGAGAAGACAGACTCGGCTATAATGATTCCTAAACAAAGCCAGACTGAATGCTCAGTCGGGGATTTTATCAGGGCTGATAAGAAGCAAGCTGAGCAGTGAAGGATGAAACAGAGAGCAGGATAGGTGTTTTATCTAATGTTCCCACTGATATATATGGTAAAATACTTGAGGGTGCTTCGTCTATGGTTCACAAAAAGTGCAATTCAACATCACAGAAATGTATTGATATACTCCAAAGAAAGTGCAACGCATTTCACAGGTATGACCCTGCTTCATCAGGCAGTAATATACGGAGTAAATAACAGCAATATGTCTCGATATCACCAGGCGCCTCTGTGAAGCCTGGCGTTATCTAGACATATTGCTGTTGTTTACTCTGTATATTACTGCCTGATGAAGCAGGGTCAGACCTGTGAAACGCGTTGCACTTTTTTTTGGAGTAAATACATTTCTGTGATTTTTTTTGTCTTGTTAAAGAGACTCTGAAGTCTCCTAAAATCCCACTTTTTATTCAACATTTAACCTCAGCACTATAAGCCAAGCTAAAACACCGCATCCCGGCGGCAGAAAGCCGTTTAGAAACCCCCCAAATCCCCTGGACTAAATGCGGGGATCGCTTCCTAGTAGAAGCAGAGTTTTGTGCAGTAGCTCTGCCTCTACTCGCATCAATCCCGGCTGATCGCCGCCTCTCCCCGCCCCTCTCAGTCTGCCTTCACTGAGAGGGACGGGGAGAGGCGGAGATTGATGCTAATGGAGACAGTTACAATGCTAAGCTCTGCCTCCCCCGGGCAGCAAAATCCATGACCAAGAAAGTTGTGGATTTTTCCTCCGGTATTTAGGGGGTTTCTAAACCGCTTTCTGCCGCGGGATGCAGCGTTTTAGCTTGGCTTATAGTGCTGAAGTTTAAATGTTGAATAAAAAGTGGGATTTTAAGAGGCTTTAGTGTTTCTTTAAAGGTCAATAAACTAATGAAATAAACAATTGTATCTATCTTCCTTCTCCTAAAAATGAATTTTTAAGATTCCACGGTTTTATTTTTTTAGGTCTACTTTTTAAGTTTTAACTGTTTTTATTGTTTTTGCTCAATGACACATTCATTGAAGTATGCCAGAGCTAAAATCTATGAGCTATTGACCCTTTTAACTCTTTCCTGCTCTGAGAAGCCATTTTCTGCTAGGAAAGTGTTTTATAGTTGGAATTTCTTATCAGTGAGGGTCACACTGTAGTCACTTCCTGGACTGAGTCAGCCACTCACATACCTGATTTAACTCTTTCAGGCAGAGAAAGAAAAAAAGGAAGACAGCCTAGTTATTTGTGTGCTAGGCACTGTACATACACATGTCTATCTCATCATGTCACATGTCACCTCGGGTATCCTTTAAAGAAGGGAAGTCCACCTCTGCCGTCTCAGCAATTTTTAAACATTTTAGCTACTCTTTACTTTTTTGGCGCCTGTTTTCTTCGTGCAGCTATAGATACAAGCATGCTTCCGATGTGTAACACTGTATATGGTGTCCCGACCATCTGACTCGAATATAAGCCAACCCTACCCACTTTGGTGCCTGTTTTCTTCGTGAACCTATAGATACAAGCATGCTTCCGATGTGTAACATTGTATATAGTGTCCCGACCATCTGACTCAAATATAAGCCTACCTACCCACTTTGGTGCCTATTTTTTTGTTTGTTTTTTTGTATATCAAATGTGAAATTTTTTACTCTGTAGGAACCTTTTACCGTATGTAGGTATTTGCAAATGTACTTTAGTTTTTAAACATGTGAACAAGTATAAAGTGAAATTCCAGTCTTGCTTAACCATTTTAATGTAATTTAATGTGACTAAAAATTACTTTTCCATTTTAATTCGCAGCTAATTGCCAAAACCACCTGTAAACCCAACCTGCGCTTAATTATCCGCACAAAGCAGGAGGCCTTGTATAGACGTTCGCTACAACCGCGCTGACGGGGGAATTAGCAGCCGCATGGACGTTCGCCGCCTGACAGACTGTGTTAGCATCATGGCAGAGGGGCTGGGGGATGGTGTGCCCAGAATCAAGGTGCGCAGTTTGACATAATGTTTGGCATGAATTCTAGCATTGTACGGAGGTGACCCAAAGGGACTGTTCATTCATCAACCAAGGTTGAGATTCACTTTAAAGAGGAACTCCAGTGAAAATAATGTAATATAAAAGTGCTTCATTTTTTACAATAATTATGTATAAATGATTTAAGACAGAGCCTTTTGTCATGCTGCCCCTACACTTTGGAACTCCCTGCCACACCCAATCAGGACAGCTCCATCCCTGGAAGCATTTAAGTCTAAACTGAAAACCTACCTCTTCAGTCTGGCATTCATGAACATCTGACTATCTCCTCTGTAACACAACCCAGCCTGCAACCCTGTATTAATCTGAGACACAGCTATGCGCTTTGAGTCCTATGGGAGAAAAGCGCTTTACAAATGTTATTGTATTGTATTGTTATTGGATTTAGTCAGTGTTTTCCCATTGTAAAATCTTTCCTCTCCCTGATTTACATTCTGACATTTATCACATGGTGACAAATTTTTACTGCTGGCAGGTGATGTCACTGGAAGGAGATGCTGCTTGCTTTTTTGGCAGTTGGAAACAGCTGTTATTTCCCACAATGCAACAAGGCTCCCAGTGTGATGTCAGCACCATGGTCCTGACATCACACTGTGGGTGGGGTTTCACCACAATATCAGCCATACAGCGCCCCCTGATGGTCTGTTTGTGAAAAGGAAAATATTTCTCATGGGAAAGGGGGTATCCGCTACTGATTGGGATGAAGTTCAATTCGTTTTCAACAGCATTTCCTGAACAATAATATTACTGAGATAATAGTGTGTAATGCTGGGTACACACGATGAGATTTCCTGTTCGATTTGCGGATCGATTCGATTATTTCAAACATGTTCGATTGGATTTCGATCGTTTTTTTCATGATAGGTATGCAAAATCGACGGAAAAAACGATCGAAATCCAATCGAACATGTTTAAAATAATCGAATCGATCCGCAAATCGAACGGGAAATCTCATCGTGTGTACCCAGCATTAGTGATTAGGGAGGCCGGCTGGTATCTTGCTATTTTGGCAGTTAAACTGCTGTTCAGGAAATGCTGTTGAAAACAAAGAAAGCCCCGAGAATCCCCCTTAAAAAGATGGACTGGCCCAAAACCTGTCATCTGTCACATTTTTAACTGCCTACTTTTTTCGCGAAAGAACCTCTTTAATAATGGGGGGCGGCTTATCTGCAAGACAGGTCCTCTTTAACTTTTCTAAGTAATTCTTCTGGTTTCAACATCAGAAACACTTCCTTTTATCTAAATATTGCTTTAAATTGGTACGTTGCTCCGCCCTTTCAGTGGGTGTTTCACGTCCTACGCCATAGAGCCACATTAATCCATGCCCTGCACTGATGAGGATCAAGCAATCCAAAACAGTCTGTATGCATGTTGGATTATTGTGGCTCTGTACAAGTAACAAGCTGACACATCATTGCATTCCAGCGGTTCTGGAGGCGTAGCTAGCTTACAGGGACAACAAAGGATGATTCGCATATTCAGCAGTGATGCATTGTGGCAGACATCATGTGCTCACTCCAACCTGAATTATAGCAAATACCTTCTGTTTTAGGAAGGCAGACTTCTGTTTTGAATAGCATTTTAGTAAGAGGGCTTTTTGGTCCTTTTTAGCCCCTTACACACTCCTAGTAGTTCTGGTTCACCATGAGCTCGCTGGGTAGTCTGTAACTCTTATTATTATTTAGGTTCTCACTAAAAGATTTTCCTGGCTGCTGCGCTGAATTTTGTATTGTGATGTACAAACAAGTGTTAAAGGGAATCTGAAGTAAAAATAAACTTATGCTATAATGATTTGTATGTGTAGTACAGCTAAGAAGTAGAACATTATTAGCACAGATATGAGTCTCATATTGTTTCCAGTACAGGAGGAGTTAAGAAACGTCAGTTCTTATCTATGCAAAAGAGCTTCTCTGAGCTCTGTGACTTTGTAAAGTCGTGGACAGCACTTTACAAAGAGACAGCACTTCTCTCAACTATCTCTCATTGTTTCTTCTTTGTTTTATAGTTTTTCTGCAGAGAAAAATTCAAAGAGTCATTAGCCTGCTCTGTGAAATCATTTAAAATGCTGAGTGTATAGTGGAAACTGCAATTATTAGAGAATGATGCAATGTTATATAAAAAAGCTATATATATGAAAATAAAAATATGACAGTATTTTATCTGCTGCTTATGTTCTATTAATTATCCGTACTACACAACTAGTTCATTATATCATGAGGTTTTTTTTATGTTTTGTTTTTTGTTTCAGTGTCACTTTAAATTATCGTTCTTCTTTCCTGGATACTCACGTTCTTCTCTGTCTTCTTGCAGTTGATCGTTGAGAAGACAACGGATTACCCCTCCACGGAGTATTCCCTGGTGGAAGATGTGGCGCTCCACTTCACCTGCCTCATGGACAGGCTCAACGAGCAGCGCCTGTTCCAGCCGGACCTCTGCGATGTGGACATCGTGCTGGTCCAGCAGAAGAGCACCTTCCCCGCACACAAGGGTGTCCTCGCTGCCTACAGCCAATTCTTCCATTCCCTCTTCACCCAGAATAAGCAACTACAAAGGGTGGAACTGTCCTTGGAGGCCTTGACGTCCCGAGGCTTCCAGCAGATACTGAACTTTATCTACACCTCCAAGCTTTTAGTCAACGGCTGCAACGTGCAGGACGTTTTAAATGCCGCCGCCGTCTTGCAGATGAACGAGATTGTGACGTCATGCCAGGAATTAATTCACAGCAGGTCTTTGAACCTGTCCACAGCCAACGACATCTTGGACGCGGAGGATACAAGGACCGATACTCCCGCTGTTATGCAGCCTCAGTTTTATAGGGAGATCAAACAGGAAGTTGATGCTCCTGCGACAAAGATATACGCCAGGGAGGGGAACGACCCCTACTCTGTTCGAGTAGAGGACAGTGTGAGGAAAGGACACCTACCTAACGCCACATCACCTAAGCAGTATTATAAAAATGAGCAAACTAGCACGGGGAGGGTCTGTAAAATTGAGGGAGAGGACTCCGAAGAAGACATGGAAGGCCAAGAGTCCTACAACCAAGAACAGATCATTGTAGAGGTCAATCTTAATAACCAGACACTAAACGTTTCCAAAGGGACCGAGGGGAAGGGTTCTAATGATCCAGTGACTATTTTAGACCGTTCTGATGGGGATGATCAGGGATCAGAAGAAGACGGAGATGATGAGAATGAGGAAGAGGGTGGGATAGAGGAAGAGGAGGACTTTCTTGACATGTTGGAAGATGAAGACGATGAGATCCTTCCAAGTGAAGAGGAAGATATGGGAGAGCCTCGTGAGGAGGAAGAAGAAGAAGAAGAAGAAGAGGAGGAGGAGGAAGAAGAGGAAGATGAGGAGGAGAAAGACAACGATGAGTCAGCAGAGATGGCCAAAGACGAAAATACTATCGGAGAGGGGAGCAAGTCGCCCAGTAATAACAATACCGCCAAGCTAGCAAAAAGCGGGAAAGAATCCCAAAGTCGAGTTAGCGGTGGTAAGCGGAAAAAGAAAGGCCAGGATGGTTTGGGACAGAAAGCCAAATTTGAGGAGAAGCAGAACTTTCCTTGTAAAAAGTGTCCTAGGGTGTTCAACAATAGGTGGTATCTGGAAAAGCACATGAACGTCACCCACAGCCGCATGAGGATTTGTGACAAGTGCGGCAAAAGGTTCCTTCTGGAGAGCGAGCTTATGCTCCACCACCAAACAGACTGTGAAAAGAATATACAAGTAAGTGTCTCCAGGCTGGAAGCCCACATGCTGCTTAGGCTTAGTCATGCAGAGGATGTAGAATGTACATGTGTGACACCGAGTCTTTTGGTCAAAGGTAAGTTTATATTCATCTCCTGGCCTACAGGCCTGACTAGTTTCTCATGCTAAAAGGATCAGAGAGTTTCTGCTGTCCACCTTGACCATGGTTGAGTTATAGAGTACCTGAGATGGGGCAGGAAAAAAAAATATGCATAGCTAGGGCTTCCTCCAGCCTGTTCTCTCCCTTGCTGCGCTTCTCCGCCGCCTGGATTGTCCGCAAGTGGCACCGGGAAGTATTTCAGTCGGCGCAGGCCGGCCGCACACGCCGGGAGCATTCTGCGCCTGCGCAGTAATGCTGTGCAGGTGCAAAAGGCTCCCGGGACGTGCATGCGCAGTTGGCCCCAGAATGGAGGAATTTCCAGGGCCAATTGCGGATGATCCAGGTGGAGGAGGGCGATGAGGGAGCAATCAGGCTGGAGGAAGCCTCATGTATGTGTATATATATATTTTTTGTTTGTTTGTTTTGTTTTTTGTGCTCCCTCTCAGGTTTACTTTAAAGCCGATGTAAATTGATAAAAGACAAACAAACAGATATTTCCTCTCGCTGTCCGCTCACTCCAGTGCCATCAGCACCATTCCAATCTGCCGTCATGGGAGGCTTCAGGAGCCGAGTCCTCCTGAAGGTGGGTGGCTCCGTACTGCGCACACATCGCTTGCAAGATAGGGCCCAGTACAGAGCCGCTCCTGTCCAGGAGCACTCGGGCTCCCGAAGACTTCCGAAGTCTCCCCGTGTCGGCACAGAGCGGTATTCGACCGATCGGTCGTGAGAGGAGCGGGAAGGACTATATGACCCAGAGCCTTCCCTCTCCTGAGGTGAGTATCTGTGGTTTTGTTTTTTTTATTTCGGTTTACATTCAGTTTAATCTGTAGTCCATCCAGAGCCATTATTCCAGTGTTAGCTTATTCCAGTGTTAGCTTAAAGGATACCCGAGGTTGCATGTGACATGATGAGATAAACATATGTATGAACGCTGCCTGCACACAAATAACTATGCTGTGTTCCTTTTTTTCTTTCTTTGTCTGAAAGAGTTAAATATCAGGTATGTAAGTGGCTGACTCAGTCCTGACTCAGACAGGAAGTAACTACTGTGTGACCCTCACTGATAAGAAATTCCAACTATAAAACACTTTCCTAACTTCTGAGAGCAGGAAAGAGGTAAAAAGGGTCACTAGTTCATAGATTTTTAGCTCTGGCATACTTCAATGAATGTGTCATTGAGCAAAAACAATAAAACAGTTAAAACTTAAAAAGTAGATTTAAACATAAAATAAAACTGTGGAATATCTTAAAAAGTCATTTTTAGGAGAAGAAAGATAAATACAATCGTTTATTTCATTAGTTTATTTTCGCCTCGGGTGTCCTTTAATAACAGGGCTCAGAGTTATCATTTATTGGTTTGCATCTCTCAGGGACTTAACCCAAAGTTAAAGAGGAACTGTAAAGAGAAAATCAAAATGGACCCTGCAGAGTGATTTATGATTAAAGGACAAAGAGATAAGAGAAGGTTAAAAATAGCGCTTCTTGTCCTCTCAGCGATTCACAGTAAAAATGCCTAACTTAGCATGGGGAGAATCATCTTTACTCCTGGCAGAGTAACAGTTTTTTTTTTCTTCATTCCAGCAGTTTTAACTGTTTTACAGTGAAGGCTGTAACCACTTTTTTTTTACTGACTGATGTCATCTGAAGGCGCCCAATGCTTGTGTGGAGAGAAGTTCAGTTAGAGATCTAGCTGAAGGAGGCTAAAAGTGGTTTCTATAGACAAACAAAATTGAATAGTTGTAAAGCAGTTCAATAATTGCAGCAGGGTAAATGAATAGAAAAAGGGTGGTATATTGTAAACGGGGAATAGAGGAGCAGAGTAAAATCAGATTGGCTCTGTTTCTGGACCATACAGTAAGTATCAAGTTTCAGCCTAGATGTTGCATAGAGTAAAGCTGGCCATACATATACATACTTATAGATTTCCACCCAGTGTGAAAATATTCAATTTCTAAAGGAATTTATTGTTACCATACATTAGACATCAATTTCCAATAGGGAATCTATTGAAAATTGATCGAACTGCAAAGTTGCACTGTCTGATGCAGTGAAAAGCTCTAGGCCACCAATCTGCCAATGCTCTTACCCCACCTACGAGTGTTTTACATTTTCTGTTCTGTCTGATCCATATTTTCAATCGAGTTTTAGACAAAATCGATCAAAAATTGGTTGATATGTTATTTTGGGTAATGAATTCTCAGCATATGAATTGAATCTGCAAGAAATCAAAGGGAAAATCGATGAGTATATGGCCATCTGTAGTTGCTGTCTGTTACATTCATTATTTATTATCTAGCTGAAAAAAAAACGAGAACACTTAACGGGTGAATAAACATTAACCAATTTGATCAGAATTATGGAATCTAACTTAAAAACAGATCAATTCCATTAATCTGATCAGATTGATTAAATTATCTGATTATTGATTAAAATCACCTAATTTAGAAGACTTAAGCTGGCCATACACTGGCCCGATTTCCCGCCGATCGACAGCAGATTCGATCTCTGGGATCGAATCTGCTGTCAAATAGTTCGCGCTAATCGCATCGGACCGATTGATTTCCTCCTGATATCAATCGGTCCGTCGATCACGCCGTGCGGGAAATTACCGTCGATCGCCCGCGGGTAGGGAGCGCGTCGCTTGCGGCGTACGATTCAGCACATTTCGACGCAGGTATACATTACCTGAGGCTGGCTCCCGGGCATCCCGTCCGTCACTGCTCCCGTCAAGGCACCTCCGGCATCCTCGTATAACTGCCGCTGTCATGCCAGTGACAGCAGAAGTACAACTAGAGGGCGCTCTATTTGAACTTCCGCTGTCACTGGTGTGATAGCGTAAGTTCTATGCGGATGCCGGAGCCGCCACATGACGGGGACATCACGCCCGGGAGCCAGCCTCAGGTAATGTATGCCGGGCGGGGGGAACGGCGGCAGCAGCAGCTCAGCAGATTGTGAATCGGTTTCAGGCTGAAATCGATTCACAATCTGTTTGCAGTAAAGGCAGCCATACGATCCCTATCTGATCAGATTCGATCAGAGAGGAATCTGTCTGTTGGTCGATCTAATGGCAAATCGACCAGTGTATGGCTACCTTAAAATGATCGATTCCAATAGATCATAATAAATGAATCGAACAATCGATTATCAGGGGGATTGAATCGTTAATGCCCACCTTAAGGCTGCTTACACACTAAGACGTTACAGGCGCACGTTAGTGCAGCCTGTAACGCAGCCCCACCGCACAGTAATGAAAAATCAATCAGCCCATTCACACTGCACACGTTATGTTACATTGTAACGCAGCACATCCATGCTGCATGCTGTGCGTTATGCGCGGCTAAGCCGCATTAGACTGTGCGCACATGCTCAGTAGTGTTAGGGAGGAGTGGGGAGCGGCCAGGCACATGGCTAATTAATATTCAATGCACGGTGTGACGTGCAGTGTTTACTTCCTGGAGCGGCCGCTCTGTGCGGCGATTGGCCGGGCGGGACCACGTGATGCCGCATGCGTCCAAGAGTACGCATCACGGACGCCAGAGTGAGCTGCACAACGCGGCTCACTCTGACGTCCACATCAGAGAGCACCAGGCGTTGCGTTAGGGGCACGTTATGTGCCCTATAACGTCCCCTAAACGCAACGTCCTGGTGTGTAAGTAGCCTTAGTGCACCTTTCTGGTACACACAATACGATTTATCATTCAGATCAACAGGAGATTCCACACTATTCCTTAATTTCCAAACTGTCTGATCTGCTTTCAGTCGAGAACTGGATCATTATTAAAACCTGTACTGCGCAAATTGACCACTGTCTTAATTTGAAACAGATCAGACATGCAGGAAATTGTAGTGTAGAAATTGTGACTAGCATGGTTGTGTAGTGGTTAGCATTCTCGCCTTGCAGCGCTGGGTGCCCGATTTAAATCCCAGTCAGGGCACTATCTACATGGAGTTTGTAAGTTTTCCTGGTGTCTGCATGGGTTTCCTCCGGGCATTACAGTTTCCACCCACACCCCAAAAACATTGATAAGTTAATAGGCTTCCCCTTAATTGGCCCTAGACTACGATACATACAATACACGATACATACAGAGACAGAAGACTATGGTAGGGATTAGATTGTGAGCCCTTCTGAGGCACAGTTAGCGACAAGACAATATACTCTGCACAGTAAAGCACTGCGGAAGATGGCTCTAAATAAATAATAATAATCACCATCAGTGCCTTGGCACAGATTATCACTAGTTTGCATTGGTGACTATTAGGCCTGGAACCCACTAGGAATCGCTGCAGCGCTGAGTACGACTCCTAGGGCATTTGCGGCTGCGATTACCTGACGTTTGGAAGTGCTGTACATTAATATGTACAGTGCTTACGATTCGCTTTTTTTTTTTTTTTTTATAAAACATTATTATACTTACCAGGCATCCTTCTTCTATCCGTAGCCCCATCCCCCTAAAGGAAGAGGTGATAGGTGCTTCTTTAGGATCAAACAGAGAAGTGCCCGTGAACTCTTCCTTTAGGGTGAGGAGCTACGAACGGAAGAAGGAAATCAAGACAACGGTAATTATTTAAAGCACGATCGCTCAGCCCCCAAAGCGCTGCATAATTGCTTTGATAAGCGATTTATGCAGTGCTTATACTGTATACTTTTAATTGAGACCAAATGCGCTCAAAATGCTGCATGTCATGTGACTGCGATTACTCCTAATACACTCCCCCTCTCTAAATGGTTTATCCGCCATACTCTCTGCTGACCTGAGCCACTGCAGTGTAATGGCCCATACACACGGGCTACAACTGTCGCCACAAACACGTGGCACGTGCATGTTGCGACGACAGGTCCCCCGTGTGTATGAGGCGCGCCCCCCCCCCCGAACTGTCGCTGAGAGCTGTCGCCAGGCGATTGACGCGGCCAATCGCTGGCAACAGCTGTCGCATCAACCGTCGCTAGTCCGCCACGCGTACTGTGTGTGTATGCGGGCTAGCAACAGCTACCCACGGCCAGAAGGGAGCTTCTGGCGGGGGGAGGAAACTTTCGGCGACAGCTTCCGCCGCATCTCTGTCCCTCTGTGCAAGGTGTGTACAGCTGCCGCACAGAGGGACCTGGCGACGAACTGTCGCTGCTTTTTTTTTTTTTGTAACTTGTCTCCAGCATTTGTGCCTTGTGTGTATGAGGCTTTAGGCCTGTCCTGAGATTAGGCAGGTCACAGGTCAGATACCGTCTGCCCGGCTAGTAACTTGCAGTTTAGCTGTGAATTTCTGCTGATGTGACCCCAGAAACAAAATTGAGAGAAATCCTATACTGTCAGTGTATGAACTTCTGTCCTGAGACCCGGGCGCGCACTCTTCGTTTTCTGGGAGAAGAGTGAACTGTTGGCGCTTAACGGACACCTGAAGTGAGAGGGATATGGAGGCTGCCATATTTATTCCCTGTTAAACAATACCAGTTCCCTGGCAGCTCTGCTGATCTCTTTGACTGCAGTAGTGTCTGAATCACACACATGAAACAAGCATGCAGTCACACTTCAGTCAGAGCATCTAATCTGCATGCTTGTTCAGGCCAGAAACCCACTAGGAGCGCTTTCTAAGCACCAGTGATTTGCTAAAGGTCATGCTAATGTAATACTATGGGGGGCTTTTATAAAATCACATCACTCAAGTGGGATCAAATCACAAAGCGCTCAGAAAAGCTCTCCTAGTAGGTTTATGGCCTCAGGGTCCATAGGGGAAAATGTATTAGAGGCAGAGGATTGCTTAAAAGGAAATAAATATGGCAGCCTTCATACGCTGTGTTCATGGCAGGATTTACCATAAGGCACTGTAGGCTTGAAAATGGAAAGGCGGCTCACTCCCCTCCCCGAGTGCTTCCTTTACTCCCTGGGCAGAGTGCAGAGTACAGTGTAAATGAGAGGTTACTCATGTAGCTCTCGGTATTCCACTGACCAGATCTCCCTTCAGTTGGGGAAACCACTAGCTACTTAATAACTGAGGGTATCTCTAGTTACCGAAAATGCCCACACATGGTACAATTTTTTTTACGATTAGATAATTTCATTAGATTATTCCATTAGATCGAATATAAAGATTTTTCCAACATAACTGATCGGATTTTTATAGAAAAAAAACGTGATAATTGTTTGTTTTTCTTGATTGAAAAAAAAAATGGTCTACTTTCGATTCGATCATTTAGGTCGAATGAACAGAAAAATTGAAGGTTTTGTATTGTACCGTGTATGGGCACCATTAGGAAGACTTGTAGCTACCTGTGACAGGCAAGGGAAGTAAGGGAGAAGTGACAGCTGGGACAGCCAGCACACTTGCAGTGCAGTTTGGTGGGGTTTATAGGTTTCATGGAGGGGGAAGTCTAAGGTGCCAGGACATCTGTGCCTATAGGCTCCTGTGATGTAAATCCAGGCCTGGCTGTGTTAGTGCAAAATAGATTTATACCACCCGCTCATATGTGATGGTTAAAGGGAAGATCCGCGCATCTTATAAAAAACAAACTGCACTCACCTGGGGCTTCTTCCAGCTCCTGGCAGTCGATCGGTGCCCGCGCCGCAGCTCCTCTCCCTCCCGGCGTCCAGCGGTGAAGAAGCTGACCTCGCCAGGTCGGCTTCCGGGTCGGCTTCATGTGCGCTCCACGGCGCGGGTCACGTGGGGTACGTAACATCATCTGGTCTCTAATGCGTAGAGACCCGATGATGTCCCTGCACCATGTGACCCCCCGCCGTGGAGCGCACATGAAGTCGACTTGGCGAGGTCGGCTTCTTCACTGCTGGACACCGGGAGATGCAGGAGCTGCGGCGAGGGCACCGATCGACTGCCAGGAGCTGGAAGAAGCCCCAGGTAAGTGCCATTTGTTTTTGATAACATGCGCGAAACTTCCCTTTAAACGCATGGGGAAGTTTTAGGTCACTATACATATGAGTTGTGATCGATTGATAGATCAAGCAATTTTTTTTTTAAAAAGTAGTCAAACAATATTACGTCAATAAAAAACAAATTAATCAAAGCCCCACATGCTAGTAGTGATATCGGGCAGATTTTGACCAAATGATTGATTAAATACGTCTTTTAGTCACTCAGAGTTGCAATGGACGTCAATCCCCATGGGCTGAAACAGAAATCAAAATTCCGTTCCCTCAATATCGAACAGCCAAAAGTGTATTCGGTTTAACAATTTGATTCAAGACTTAAACCTAAAGTCTGACCGCAAAAGTCAGTAAGTGGGTTATGCACCCACCTTGTCTGCTGATGGAAGCAATGAGCTCATGCCAGCAAATACAAACCCCCCTCTCCCCCTGAAGGCTGCAGCACTTGTCCCCATCCTGCTTGCAGAGTGTAATACTGTATACTCCGTGTATACCTTGCCCAGTGCTGTGCCTTACTTCACTCTGCAGCTGTCATCAGAGCTGCTCGGTGTAATTAACTATTGTGCACCATGTGACTTAAGCTACGTACAGACATGCGATAACGATCGTTCGTAAGCAACGACGAACGATCAATTAAGGAGAGAAATGAAAAGGTCGTTAGTAAAGAGGTGTTGAAAGTGGCAAACGATCAGATCGTTTCCGAACGAACGATGCAGAAGTGACGAACGTATGATGCAGCGCATCTATTATGCTAAACGTTATTCAGATCAATGAACCCGGAACAAACGTCATTGTTAATGGCCAGTAGGAAAGAGGAAGTTGCGTACAGATCTATATATATATATATATATACACAGAGAGAGAGAGATATAGATAGATATATCTCTATCTATGTCAACATATATCTATATATCTATATACATCTATCTACATATATATATATATATATATATATATATATATATATATATATATATATACACATCTATGTACATCTATAGATACATATATATATATATATATATATACATATATATCTCTATACATCTATCTACATCTATATATACATATATATATATCTATATACATATATCTATATACATCTCTCTGTCTCTCTCTCTCTGTCTGCGCATGTACGGTACTTAACGAACGATCGTTTTTGTAACGATCAGCATACACACGTACTTTTGCTAATGATCGTCGTTACAAAAAATCCGCCAGGACGGATTTCCAGTTTGCAACGACTTCAGTCGCTGATCGTTACCCTTAACGATCGTTAGCGGTTATTTTGTAACGATCGTCGTTATAAACGATCGTTAGTCGTTCGTTACCAACGACTTTAGTCGCATGTCTGTATGCCCCTTAACACTGAAGCCGCACATTAGTTCAGCACCTCTGATGACAGCTGAAGTATGGAGCAGAGTGGAGACGCACAGCACTGGGCAAGGTATACACAGAGTATACAGGGCGCTCTGCAAGCAGGAGGGAGACAGATAATGCAGCCTTCAGGAGAAGGCTGGGAGAGGAGGAGACCCTATGGCTCACAGAGAAATTCCTGCTCACCATCCGAGCACGAAGAGGTCTCCAAGGATCATAGGCAGCTCGTGCTGTCTCTGTACGTTTCCCTCTGCACGAGGACCTGTCCTGCAGTGATGACGGAAGCTTTTTTTTTTCCCCCTCTAACAACTGTCACTACCCAGAAGGCTGTACTTTCAAAGGCTAATTAATATGCAGCCGCGGATCAGTTTTTAAAGTGGGCGGGGCTTATGCATTAAAGCTGTAATAAATGTGATTTTTTTGCTTCTTCTCCCTGAAAAGACTGGGTTTTCCCCCATAATGTGGACACTGGCTTCATGATGGCAATGAGACTATTATGTGCTTACAGTTCCTCTTTAATCTTCAACTTGTTACGATTGTGTGTCCTCTCATTGGGAATTGTTTTTTTTTTTATCCTGGTGATTTTCCAAAGCAAAGAATCTCTGAGCTTTAAGTGGACCCAAATTAAAAATACAAGATTTCAGAAATAAAATCTATTTTTTAACTTCTAATAATAAACAGCAGCCTTTTTTCAGCTGCATGATGACAAATATAAAATATTTTACATTTATTGGAGGAACCCCTCCCTTCCTTTCATATTGCCGGGACAAAATCCGGCAGACTGGTGGAGGAGATAAAAAACAAAACACAGGCTGCTACTGATGATGTCACAGGGGAGGTGATCTCAGCTTGTGTGAGATTTCACATAGACGACGCCCCTGTGAGGGAGTGTAGCTGATGACAAACACACCCATGATCTAAAACCTCCTGCCATCTTTTCCCTGAAGTAAAACATCCTCTGATTATAAGGCCTAGCTGCAATTTCATTCCTTCTCTGAATATAAGGCATCCTCCGAATATAAGACCTAGCCCCAAAGCCACACATCCCCAGCCACGGAACACATCATATCCCGCCCCCCAGACTGTCTCTGCTCCCCTGTTTTAAGTGTCCTCCCCCCTTCCGACCCCTGTGGCCGCTCTGCCCCGCCCCCTTGTCGATGTCCTCAGCTCCCTGTGCATGCTAAATGTAATGGCAGCCAGCGTGTCTTACTGTAGCCATGCTGCCCGGAGATCGCTGGCGTCCTCACTTCTCCCGCTAATAACCGGCGCTTGTGCAGATGACGTCATCTACACAAGCGCCGGTTACTAGAGGCAAGAAGACAGGACGCCAGAGATCTCCGGGCAGCATGGCTACAGTAAGACACGCTGGCTGCCATTACATTTAGCATGCACGGGGAGCGGGGGACACCGACAAGGGGGCGGGACAGAGCGGCCACAGGGGTCGGAAGGGAGGGGGACATAATGCAGGGGAGCAGAGACCCAGACAAGGAGGCGGGACAGAGCGGCCACACGGGTCGGAAGGGAGGGGGGACACAATGCACGGGAAGCAGAGACCCAGACAAGGAGGCGGGACAGAGTGGCCACAGGGGTTGGAAGGGAGGGGGACATAATGCAGGGGAGCAGAGACAGAGGCTAGGGGGCTGTACAGTGCGGCTACATGGGTCGGGAGGGGGACACAATGCAGGGTAGCAAAGACACAGGCTAAGGGGCTGGAGCAGCCACACTGAGAACAGAAGGGGACACATCGTGCAGTGCCGATCAGGCACTTGTCATGTCATCCTTGCACACAGCAGGTTTATCATCTGTGTGCAGGGATGACATGACAGGTGCCTGATTAACACTGTGACATTACACTGAGCAGCAATAAAAGGGGGCCAGCATGGGACATATCATGCAGTGCCAATATAAGACATCCCCTGAAAATAAGCCCTAGCACACTTTTTGGAGCAAAAATTAATAAAAGACAGTGTCTTATTTTCAGGGAAACACGGTACTAAGCTTAGAAGTGATGGCTGCCACCTGTATAACCCTAGCTATGAAAAGAGAAGGGTGAAAAGCATGCACTGAAATGCTCATAGGCTTGAAGGAGTGTTTATTTATCTTTGTATGTGTCAGAGTGCTGCAACTAAATATTTTGAATTCAAAAAATGTTTGGTTTGGGTCCGCTTTAAAGTGTACCAGAGATCAACATAACTAAAGATTTGATACTCACCCGCGGCTTCCTCCAGCCCCATAAGCTCATCTGAGTCCCACGCTCTCCTCCCACGGTCTGCAGTTCAGCCGCGATCAGCCCCTTTACAGGCTCAGTCACGTCAGTCTGGGTCTTCTGCGCATGCGCAGACCTCAGCGTATGCGCAATAGACCCGGACTGACGTGACTGAACCTGTTACCGGGGCTGAAAAGTTAGATGCTCGCCTATGTAAAAGGAAGGTTCTGGGTCCCATAGAGTCTTCCCGCTGTTCTTACACATTTGCTGCCTTTGGGAGTCTTGGAAGCACTCGCATCCCTGAGCGGTTCCAAAAATGGGCACATCCATACTGTGTACGTGTTAGTACGCCGTCGATGAGTTTGGGCACCTGTAGAGACGAATGACGGCTCTCCCTGCTGCCACTACACTCCCCAGCGGCGTTAAATACTTCCCCCCCCCCCCCCCCCCGAGTCATCCCAACTCGGAGACAGGTGTAATTCGAGGTCCAGCGATCGCCAGAGTCCCAAAGTACTCTTAACCACTTGCCGACCAGGGGATTTTTCACTGATCGGTGCTGCGGGGGCTCTACAGCCCACAGCACCGATCAGGAGTGCAGCAGGGCGATCAGACTACCCCCCTTTTTTCCCCACTAGGGGGATGTCCTGCTGGGGGGGTCTGATCGCCGCCGGCCATCTGCGTTTTGCGGGGGGGGGCTTCTCAAAGCCCCCCTCCGCAGCCATTTCCGCCCTCTGCCTCCTTACCTCCCTCCCTCCCTCTCTCCGTAATGCGCAGGACGGAGTTCCGTCCTGCGCATTGAAGGATAGGCTTCAGCCTATCATATGCCGGCGATCCCCGGCCAACCAGAGGCCGGGGATCGCCGATCTGCCTTACGGCGCTGCTGCGCAGCAGCGGCGTATGATATAAACAGCGGGGATTTCTTCCCCGCCTGTTTACATTTTGCCGGAGAGCCGCGATCGGCGGCTCTCCGGCTGTTCACGGAGACACCCTCCGTGAACTGACATGGAAAGGCCGCTCGAGCGGCCGTTTCCATGGTAACCTGCAGACGACCAGTTTACGCCAATCGGCGTTAGCTGGTTGTCAAGAGGTTAAAGAGAACCCGAGGTGGGTTCTAAGAATCCTAATAGCAGACAGAGGCTGGCTGTGCATATAATCACCAGCCTCTGTTGCTATATATCGTCCCTCCAGGGCCCCCTTGCGCTCTGCTCTGCCCCCCATAAATCACAGCCGCGCTGTCGACACGCAGCATGTCACCAGCCAACTGTTTACAATTGCCTATCAATCTCTGTCGCTCCCCCGCCTCCTCCATAGCTCCGGTCCCCGCCCGCGTCCCTTCCCTCCAATCAGCGGGGAGGGAAGGGATGCGGGCGGGGACCGGAGCTATGGAGGAGGCGGGGGAGTGGCAGAGATTGATAGGCAATTGTAAACAGTCGGCTGGTGACACGCTGCATGCCGCTAGCATGGCGGTTTTATTTATGGGGGCCAGCAGAGGGGGGGGGGGCTGGGGGGGCACAGTACAGACACAGTGGCTGGTGATTATATGCAGAACCAGCCTCTGTGTGCTAATTGCATTCTTAAAACCCACCTCGAGTTCTTTTTAAGAAAAGGAGATGGGAGGGTGATAGGAGGGAAGCCCGCCTCTCGTCTGAAAATATGGCTTTGGCCAAAAGTCAGATATTTCAAGGCGTGGATGCGGGAACCAGTGCGAATGAGGAGAGGAACGGACAAAGCACTGAGGTGTGTGGATTCAGCATGAACTTACTCTGCTTACCTTAGCTATTACTTTATTTAGGTCCACTTTAAAGGACACCCGAGGCGAAAATAAACAAATGAAATAAACAATTGTATCTATCTTCCTTCTCCTAAATGACTTTTCAAGATATTCCACAGTTTTATTTTACATTTGAATCTACTTTTTTAAGTTTTAACTGTTTTATTGTTTTTGCTCAATGGCACATTCATTGAAGTATGCCAGAGCTAAAATCTATGAACTATTGATCCTTTTTATCTCTTCCCTGCTCTTATAAGCCCTTTTCTTCTAGGAAAGTGTTTTATAGTTGTAATTTGTTATCAGTGAGGGTCACACTGTAGTCACTTCCTGTCTGAGTCAGGAATGAGTCAGCCACTTATATACCGGATATTTAACTCTTTCAGGCAGAGAAAGAAAAAAAGGAACACAGCATAGTTATGTGTGTGCTAGGCACTGTACACATGTCTATCTCATCATGGCACATGTCACTTCGGGTATCCTTTAAGGGAACCTGAAGTAAAAAGGATATAGTGGCTGCCATGTTTATTTAAATTTAACCACTTCACCACTGAGGGGTTTTACCCCCTGACCACCAGAGCAATTTTCACCTTTCAGCGCTCCTTCCATTCATTCGTCTATAACTTTATCATTACTTATCGCAATGAAATGAACTATATCTTGTTTTTTCCGCCACCAATTAGGCTTTCTTTAGGTGGGACATTATGCCAAGAATTATTTTTTTCTAAATGTGTTTTAATGGGAAAATAGGAAAAATGTGGGGAAAAAAAAAATTATTTTTCAGTTTTCGGCCATTATAGTTTTTAAATAATGCATGCTACTGTAATTAAAACCCATGAAATTTATGTGCCCTTTTGTCCCGGTTATAAAACCGTTTAAATTATGTCCCTATCACAATGTTTGGCGCCAATATTTCATTTGGAAATAAAGGTGCATTTTTTTCAGTTTTGCGTCCATCCCTAATTACAAGCCCATAGTTTATAAAGTAACAGTGTTATACCTTCTTGACTTAAATATTTAAAAAGTTCAGTCCCTAAGGTAACTAATTATGTATTTTTTTTAATTGTAAATTTTTGAATTTTTTTTTAATTACAAAAAAAAAAAAAATGGGGAGTGTGGGAGGTAATGAGTTAATTTTTTGTGTAAAAGTCATTTATTTGTATGTGAAAAATGTGTAGGGTGTAGTTTACTATTTGGCCACAAGATGGCCACAGTAACTTTTTGCTTTATTGCGACCTCCAAGCCTCCTTCCGGAAGCTTGGAGGAAGAATAAGGAGGCTGGACACGTGAGTTTCTTCTCACAATGATCGCGCTGCCCATAGGAGAGCAGCGGGTCATTGTGGGGCTTAGATCAACGAACGGGAATGGATTTTCCCGTTCATTGATCTCCGGGCGAGCGGGCGGCGGCGGTTTTACTAGCGGCGGGCGGCGTGTTTACGAGCGGGAGCGCGGGCAGCGTCGGGAACGCGGAAAGTACGTGTTTCTCCGTCCCTGGTTTTTAAAGGATGGAAAAAGGGGCGGAGAAATACGTACGCGCGGGGGTAAAGTGGTTAAACCATGCAGATTGCCTGGCTGTCCTGCTCATCCTCTGCCTCTTATACGTTTAGCCATAGACCCTGAACAAGCATGCAGCAGATCGGGTGTTTCTGACATTATTATCTACATGCTTGTTTCTGGTGTGGTTCAGACACTGCTGCAGCCAAATAGATCAGCAGGGCTGCCAGACAACTGGTATTGTTTAACAGGAAATAAATATGGCAGCCTCCATATTACACTCACCTTAGTTGTCCTTTAACGGACACAGTTTATAAGTAATATTTCACTTTGTTTTATTTTCCGTGCTTTTTCTTGGGCCCTTTTGTGAGCAGTAGTTTTTTGTTATCCTATTATACAGTACAGGCAGGAAATAGTTAAAGAGGAACTCCAGTGAAAATAATGTAATAAAAAAAGTGCTTCATTTTTACAATAATTAGGTATAAATGATTTAGTCAGTGTTTGCCCATTGTAAAATCTTTCCTCTCCCTGATTTACAGTCTGACATTTATCACATGGTGACATTTTTACTGCTGGCATGTGTTGTAGCTGCTGCTTGCTGTTTTGGCAGTTGGAAACAGCTGTAAACAGCATTTCCCACAATGCAACAAGGTTCACAGACAGGAAACTGCCAGGACCATGGTCCTTAGAGTTTCTTGTGGGAGGGGTTTCACCACAACATCAGTCATACAGCGCCCCCTGATGATCCGTTTGTGAAAAGGAAAAGATTTCTCATGGGAAAGGGGGTATCCGCTACTGATTGGGATGAAGTTTAATTCTTGGTCACAGTTTCTCTTTAAAGGGATACTGTAAAAGGGGGGGGGGAGGGTCGGGGGGAAATGAGTTGAAGTTACCCGGGGCTTCTAATGGTCCCCCGCAGACATCCTGTGCCCGCGCAGCCACTCACTGATGCTCCGGCCCCGCCTCCGGTTCACTTCTGTTATTTCTGACTTTAAAGTCTGAAAACCCCTGCGCCTGCGTTGCCGTGTCCTCGCTTTCCCTGATGTCACCAGGAGCGCACGGCGCAGGCACAGACCATACTGGGACTGCGCAATACACTCCTGGTGACATCAGGGGGAGCGAGGACACGGCAACGCAGGCGCAGGGGTTTGCACTTTAAAGTCTGAAATTCCAGAAGTGAACCAGAGGCGGGGCCGGAGCATCGGTGAGTGGCTGCGCCAACACAGGATGTCTGCAGGGGACCATTAGAAGCCCCGGGTAACTTCAACTCATTTTCCCCCGACCCCCCCTACAGTATCCCTTTAAGAAGGAGTCCTGTATAAAGTAGCGAGGTGTAATTTGATAATATGGAGTGTCATCAGGGAGCCCTATCCTCTGCATGATAATATAAGGCAAATAACTGCGCTGGAGGTAATGAGTCCTCTCGTAGAGCGAGCCGGGAAAACGGAAGCCCTCGAGATAATCATGTAGAAAATTGGCATTACAAAGCGGCATTCATTTTCAGCGTCGCTTGTCGGATCTCAGCGAGATTGGATTTTCTTTCAATTATACACAGAAGTGCGAAGCTCGTTTTGGCAAAAAGATTAAAGTCGTGTTTGGAGAAAAGAAAAACATCTTTCATTTTCCAGCTCCGTGTCGCTTCTCTTCCGTGATGCGGAGATGTGAGAGCCAAAAACCTTCCACCGCAAGCCGCTCGGGCGAGTCAGTCATTGCTGCGCCGCTGACAATCGCACCGCGCATTGCCAGGAAGATCCACTGCCCTGATTGTAAACATCCTCTTCCAAACATCAGCTCATTCACTCACCTAAAGGATTATTAGGAACACCATACTAATACGGGGTTTGACCCCCTTTCGCCTTCAGAACTGCCTTAATTCTATGTGGCATTGATTCAACAAGGTGCTGAAAGCATTGTTTAGAAATGTTGGCCCACATTGATAGGATAGCATCTTGCAGTTGATGGAGATTTGTGGGATGCACATCCAGGGCACGAAGCTCCCGTTCCGTCACATCCCAAAGGTGCTCTATTGGGTTGAGATCTGGTAACTGTGGGGCCATTTTAGTACAGTGAACTCATTGTCATGTTCAAGAAACCAATTTGCAATGATTCAAGCTTTGTGACATGGTGCATTATCCTGCTGGAAGTAGCCATCAGAGGAGGGTATATGGTGGTCATGAAGGGATGGACATGGTCAGAAATGATGCTCAGGTAGCCCGTGGCATTTCAACAATGCCCAATTGACACTAAGGGGCCAAAAGTGTGCCAAAAAAACATCCCCTACACCATTACACCACCACCACCAGCCTGCACAGTGGCAACAAGGCATGATGGATCCATGTTCTCATTCTGTTTACACCAAATTCTGACTCTATCGAGACTCATCAGACCAGGCAACATTTTTCCAGTCTTCAGCTGTCCAATTTTGGCAAGCTTGTGCAAATTGTAGCCTCTCTTTCCTATTTGTAGTGGCGATGAGTGGTACCCGGTGGGGTCTTCTGCTGTTGTAGCCCATCCGCCTCAAGGTTGTGCATGTTGTGGCTTCACAAATGATTTGCTGCATACCTCGGTTGTAACGAGTGGTTATTTCAGTCAACGTTGCTCTTCTTTCAGCTTGAATCAGTCGGCCCATTCTCCTCTGACCTCTAGCATCAACAAAGCATTTTCGCCCACAGGACTGCCGCACACTGGATGTTTTTCCCTTTTCACACCATTCTTTGTAAACCCTCGAAATGGTTGTGCGTGAAAATCCCAGTAACTGGAGTAGATTGTGAAATACTCAGCCCGGCCCGCCTGGCACCAACAACCATGCCACGCTCAAAATTGCTTAATCACCTTTCTTTCCCATTCTGACATTCAGTTTGGAGTTCAGGAGATTGTCTTGACCAGGACCACACCCCTAAATGCATTGCAGCAACTGCCTTGTGATTGGTTGATTAGAGATAACTGCATTAATGAGAAATTGAGCAGGTGTTCCTAATAATCCTTTAGGTGAGTGTATATTACATACTTACCTCACCATCAGTTCCTCATAGAAGCTCACCATTTTGAAACCTCTAAAAGCTCTTCCCAATGTAATGCTATGGGGTTTTTTACAAAACCTCATTGCTCCAGTGTGCACAGACACATAGGATAACATTAGCAGCAGATTTAAAAACTCAAAACGCTCAGAAAAACTCCTCTGGTGTGCCCCAGGCCAAATACATGTTTTTCTTTGAGGCTGCTTTCACAGTGGGACGTTACAGGCGCAGGTTAGAGCAGCCTGTAACGCAGCCCAACTCACAGTAATGATAAATCAATGGGCTGTTCACAGTGCCCAAGTTGCGTTACAGTGTAACGCTGGACGTTCTATGAAAGTGCAGCATGCTGTGTGTTATACGCGGTTTTAGCCTCGTTAGACTGTTTGCACATGCTCAGTAATGTTGTTTTATTTTTTGTGTGCAGGAGAGGAGGAGGGGAGAGTCCGCTATTTTGCCTAGCCACATGGCTAATTAATATTCACTGCACTGCAATGCCAGTTCTCTTCCTGCTAGCAATGATTCATATGAATCATTCTCTGCCTGCTGATTCATATGAATCATTCTCTGCCTGCTAGCAATGATTCCTATGAATCATTCTCTGCCTGCTAGCAATGATTCATATGAATCATTCTCGGCCTGCTAGCAATGATTCATATGAATCATTCTCGGCCTGTTAGCAATGATTCATATGAATCATTCTCGGCCTGCTAGCAATGATTCATATGAATCATTCTCAGCCTGCTAGCACTGATTCATATGAATCATTCTCGGTTCTCTGCCTGCTAGCACTGATTCATATGAATCATTCTCGGTTCTCTGCCTGCTAGCAATGATTCATATGAATCATTCTCGGTTCTCTGCCTGCTAGCAATGATTCATATGAATCATTCTCGGTTCTCTGCTTGCTAGCAATGATTCATATGAATCATCATTCTCTGCCTGCTAGCAATGATTCATATGAATCATTCTTGGTTATCTGCCTGCTAGCAATGATTCATATGAATCATTCTCGGTTCTCTGCCTGCTAGCAATGATTCATATGAATCATTCTCGGTTCTGTGCTTGCTAGCAATGATTCATATGAATCATCATTCTCTGCCTGCTAGCAATGATTCATATGAATCATTCTCGGTTCTCTGCCTGCTAGCAATGATTCATATGAATCATCATTCTCTGCCTGCTAGCAATGATTCATATGAATCATTCTCGGTTCTCTGTCTGCTAGCAATGATTCATATGAATCATTCTCGGTTCTCTGCCTGCTAGCAATGATTCATATGAATCATCTTTCTCTGCCTGCAAGCAATGATTCATATGAATCATTCTCGGTTCTATCAAACGAATACTGTGCACCAAGCGCTGCATACTGTGGCTCTATGTAGCGTCCACCTTTAGCACCACCATGCGTTGCGTTAGGGGAACGTTAAGCGACCTTAACGTCCCCTGCAACGCAACGTCCCACTGTGTAAGAGCCCTAAAGGGTATTTTGCTGTTACGTGTCTTTTAGAGCAGAGAGGAAGTTCTGAGTTCAGGTCCGCTTTAACATTGGAAATATGTTTTGGGGTTTTTCTTGTTTTTTTTTTAAAGTAAACCTTAAAGGACAACCGAGGTGACATGTGACATGATGAGATAGACATGTGTATGTACAGTGCCAAGCACACAAATAACTATGCTGTGCTCCTTTTTTCTTTATCTGCCTGAAAAAGGTAAAAATCAGGTATGCAAGTGACAGTTTCTGTCCTGGTCGGACTGGGCCAGACTATAGCATAACCCTCACTGATAAGGAATTACTGCCATAAAACACTTTCCTTGTAGAAAATGGCTTCTGAGAGCAGGAAAGGGATAAAAGGGTCCATTGTTCATAGATTTGAGGTCTGGAATACGTAAATGAAGGTGTCATTAAGCAGAGACAATGAAGCAGTAAAAACTTAAAGAAGTAGATTTAAATATAAAATAAAACTTTGGGATATCTAAAAATTACATATTTAGGAGGAGGAGGATAGAGACTATTGTTTATCTCGTCAGTTTATATTCACCTCGGGTGTCCTTTAACCACTTAAAGACCACAGGCTTACTCCACCCCCCCCCCCCCCCCCCCCCCCCCCCGAGTGATGAGGCTATTTTTTGCAAAATAGGCCACTGCAGCCTTAAAGGGAAGGTTCAAGCAAAATTAAAAAATGAGTTTCACTTACCTGGGGCTTCTACCAGCCCCATGCAGCCATCCTGTGCCCTCGTAGTCACTCACTGCTGCTCCAGTCCCCCGCCACCAGCTAGTTCTGCTTCTACCAGCCCCATGCAGCCATCCTGTGCCCTCGTAGTCACTCACTGCTGCTCCAGTCCCCCGCCACCAGCTAGTTCTGCTTCTACCAGCCCCATGCAGCCACCCTGTGCCCTCGTAGTCACTCACTGCTGCTCCAGTCCCCCGCCACCAGCTAGTTCTGCTTCTACCAGCCCCATGCAGCCATCCTGTGCCCTCGTAGTCACTCACTGCTGCTCCAGTCCCCCGCTGGCAGCTTGCCGACCTCGGAGGTCGGCGGGACTCATTGCGTACATTTTTACGCATTTCCGCTAGTGCAGGAACATTAACACATACATTTTTACGCATTACTGGTTCAATGCGTAAAAATTTACGCATTGAACCAGTAATGCGTAAAAATGTATTCGTTAATGTTCCTGCACTAGCGGGAATGCGTAAAAATGTACGCAATGCGTCCTGCCGACCTCCGAGGTCGGCAAGCTGCCAGCGGGGGACTGGAGCAGCAGTGAGTGACTACGTGGGCAGAGGATGGCTGCATGGGGCTGGTAGAAGCAGAACTAGCTGGTGGCGGGGGACTGGAGCAGCAGTGAGTGACTACGAGGGCACAGGATGGCTGCATGGGGCTGGTAGAAGCCCCAGGTAAGTGAAACTCATTTTTTAATTTTGCTTGAACCTTCCCTTTAAGGCTTCGCTGCAGGCCGTACAACTCAGCACGCAAGTGATTTCTTTCGCCTGTTTGTTTCTTTATTTATGTTTTTATTTTTAGGATACATTTCGCTATTTTATTTTCATTTTATATTCAGCCCTCCCCCCACCAGCCAATCACAGTGATCAGCCTATCGCTCTTGTGTCTCCCAGGGGGACAGGCGAGTGACACGGCTGTCCCAGTACATCGCTGCCATAGATCGCAGCGCTGTACAGTGTAAATAGATGGCGTATCGCTATCTAACAGTCACCTGGCGGCCATCGCCGCTGGGGGACTGAATTCAAGCTGAGATGCGCGCGCAACGGTACGTGCGATCGCCTGCAAAACACGGCCCCAGGACTTCACGCCTATTGGCGTTAGGTGGTCCTGGGGCTGCCGCCGCATCCACGCCAATTGGCATGGAGCGGTCTTTAAGTTAAGGAGAAAAAGTGCCCAGTGTCGGTACTAACCGCGAGAAAGGGAAGTCTCTGGATCCTCCAGCGGCTTTTCCCATCACCCTCCTTATCGCTGTTGCAGCGCTGAGACCCCCGCAAGGGCTTGTTGTCAGAACTCGCCTACACTAGTACAAAGGCGAACAAACGCAGCTTCTTCCAACAAGCTCGAGGGGGAGCTTTCTGCATATGCCCAGTGCAGGCAAGCTCCGCAGGGGCTATAATATGTGCGTGGCCCCCCTATGCAGAGTAACCATAGCCTAACTTCAAAGCCCATCTGTAGTGAGAGGGATATGGACGCTGCCATATTCATTAACAATGCAGATTGCCTGGCTGTCCTGCTGAGCCCCTGCCTTTAATACTTTTAGCCATAGACCCTAAGCAAGCATGCATGTCAGAGCTGACTGAAGGCTGACTGGATTAGCTGCATGCTTTTTTCAGGTATGTAATTCAGACACTATCGATGCAGGGAATAGCAGCAGGACTGCCAGGCAACCGGTATTTTTTATAAGGAAATAAATATAGCAGCCTCCATATCCCTCTCAGGTCTGTTGTTCTTTGATCTGTCAGTTGCTGCGGCCTGCAAGGACGTGAGCGGTATGCAGGGACAGCGTTCTGTTTCGGGTGTCAATCTGCCGCCCGTCTTTCCTGCCTCATTGAGCAGCGTCGTCCTGCTGAGGGATGTGTAATGTCCCATGAAGAGTCCGCTCTGCCCCATCTGTTTCCGTATGTCTCCTGGTACTCCGGCGGCCGTCCGCTCTGCCCCATCTGTTTCCGTATGTCTCCTGGTACTCCGGCGGCCGTCCGCTCTGCCCCATCTGTCTCCGTATGTCTCCTGGTGCTCTGGCGGCCGTCCGCTCTGCCCCATCTGTTTCCATATGTCTCCTGGTACTCCGGCGGCCGTCCGCTCTGCCCCATCTGTCTCCGTATATCTCCTGGTACTCCGGCGGCCGTCCGCTCTGCCCCATCTGTTTCCATATGTCTCCTGGTGCTCCGGCGGCCGTCCGCTCTGCCCCATCTGTCTCCGTATATCTCCTGGTACTCCGGCGGCCGTCCGCTCTGCCCCATCTGTCTCCGTATATCTCCTGGTACTCCGGCGGCCGTCCGCTCTGCCCCATCTGTCTCCTGGTACTCCGGCGGCCGTCCGCTCTGCCCCATCTGTCTCCGTATGTCTCCTGGTGCTCCGGCGGCCGTCCGCTCTGCCCCATCTGTCTCCGTATATCTCCTGGTACTCCGGCGGCCGTCCGCTCTGCCCCATCTGTCTCCGTATGTCTCCTGGTGCTCCGGCGGCCGTCCGCTCTGCCTCATCTGTTTCCGTATGTCTCCTGGTGCTCCGGCGGCCGTCCGCTCTGCCCCATCTGTCTTCGTATGTCTCCTGGTACTCCGGCGGCCATCCGCTCTGCCCCATCTGTCTCCGTATGTCTAATGGTACTCCGGCGGCCGTCCGCTCTGCCCCATCTGTCTCCGTATGTCTAATGGTACTCCGGCGGCCATCCGCTCTGCCCCATCTGTCTCCATATGTCTCCTGGTACTCCGGCGGCCGTCCGCTCTGCCCCATCTGTCTCCGTATATCTCCTGGTACTCCGGCGGCCGTCCGCTCTGCCCCATCTGTCTCCGTATGTCTCCTGGTGCTCCGGCGGCCGTCCGCTCTACCCCATCTGTTTCCGTATGTCTCCTGGTGCTCCGGCGGCCGTCCGCTCTGCCCCATCTGTCTCCGTATGTCTCCTGGTACTCCGGCGGCCGTCCTCGTCCTCCCAGCACAAGCTCTGCCAGTGACCTCGCCAGAGACAGGCGCTGCAGATAAACAGAGACATTTCACTGATGCGGTACAGCAGTTTAACATTGTTCACATACAGCTGGAGGCCGTTCACCCTGCTGCTTATAATAATAGCACTAGATGTTGCTGATAACAGTATGGCTGAGAAATCAGATAAATGATCACTATTCCTGATCCTTTACCCGTTCTGCTGCTTTACACCGTTAAGCCTTAAAGATGTGTTAAATTCATGCCAACCTTAACCACCCTGGCCAGAATACCGAACCAGGCACGGGGTGGAAGGAAGCTGTCAGCGGTAATCCCAAGCCTGCCTCGGGGGCAAGATGCTGTTAGCAGTAATCCAGAGCCTGCCTCGGGGGGCTAGATGCTGTTAGCAGTAATCCTGTGCCTGCCTCGGGGGGCAAGATGCTGTTAGCAGTAATCCCGAGCCTGCCTCGGGGGCTAGATGCTGTTAGCAGTAATCCCATGCCTGCCTCGGGGGCTAGATGCTGTTAGCATTAATCCCGAGCCTGCCTTGGGGCTAGATGCTGTCAGCAGTAATCCAGAGCCTGCCTCGGGGGCTAGATTCTGTTAGCAGTAATCCCGAGCCTGCCTCTGGGGCTAGATGCTGTTAGCACTAATGCTGTGCCTGCCTCGGGGGCTAGATGCTGTTAGCAGTAATCCTGGGCCTGCCTCGAGGGCTAGATGCTGTTAGCAGTAATCCCGAGCTTGCCTCGGGGTGATAGATGCTGTTAGCAGTAATCCCGAGCCTGCCTCGGGGTGCTAGATGCTGTTAGCATTAATCCCGAGCCTGCCTCCGGGGGCTAGATCCTGTTAGCAGTAATCCCAAGCCTGCCTCGGGGGCTAGATGCTGTTAGCAGTAATCCAGAGCCTGCCTCGGGGGCTAGATGCTGTTAGCAGTAATCCCGAGCCTGCCTCGGGGGGCTAGATGCTGTTAGCAGTAATCCAGAGCCTGCCTCGGGGGGCTAGATGTTGTTAGCAGTAATCCTGTGCCTGCCTCGGGGGCTAGATGTTGTTAGCAGTAATCCCGAGCTTGCCTCGGGGGGCTAGATGCTGTTAGCAGTAATCCTGTGCCTGCCTCGAGGGCTAGATGCTGTTAGCAGTAATCCAGAGCCTGCCTTGGGGGGCTAGATGCTGTTAGCAGTAATCCTGTGCCTGCCTCGGGGGCTAGATGCTGTTAGCAGTAATCCCGAGCTTGCCTCGGGGGGCTAGATGCTGTTAGCAGTAATCCTGTGCCTGCCTCGGGGGCTAGATGCTGTTAGCAGTAATCCCGAGCCTGCCTCGGGGGCTAGATGCTGTTAGCAGTAATCCCGAGCCTGCCTCGGGGGGCTAGATGCTGTTAGCAGTAATCCCGAGCTTGCCTCGAGGGGCTAGATGCTGTTAGCAGTAATCCTGTGCCTGCCTCGGGGGGCTAGATGCTGTTAGCAGTAATCCTGTGCCTGCCTCGGGGGCTAGATGCTGTTAGCAGTAATCCCGAGCTTGCCTCGGGGGGCTAGATGCTGTTAGCAGTAATCCTGGGCCTGCCTCGAGGGCTAGATGTTGTTAGCAGTAATCCCGAGCTTGCCTCGGGGGCTAGATGCTGTTAGCAGTAATCCTATGCCTGCCTCGGGGGGCTAGATGCTGTTAGCAGTAATCCTATGCCTGCCTCGGGGGGCTAGATGCTGTTAGCAGTAATCCTGTGCCTGCCTCGGGGGCTAGATGCTGTTAGCAGTAATCCCGAGCTTGCCTCGGGGGGCTAGATGCTGTTAGCAGTAATCCTGTGCCTGCCTCGGGGGCTAGATGCTGTTAGCAGTAATCCCGAGCTTGCCTCGGGGGGCTAGATGCTGTTAGCAGTAATCCTGGGCCTGCCTCGAGGGCTAGATGTTGTTAGCAGTAATCGGGGCTAGATGCTGTTAGCAGTAATCCTATGCCTGCCTCGGGGGGCTAGATGCTGTTAGCAGTAATCCTGTGCCTGCCTCGGGGGCTAGATGCTGTTAGCAGTAATCCCGAGCTTGCCTCGGGGGGCTAGATGCTGTTAGCAGTAATCCTGGGCCTGCCTCGAGGGCTAGATGCTGTTAGCAGTAATCTTCAGTAGTCTTCTTTTATGCCTCATCTACACGGGTAGATGAGGCGACGATCCGGCGGCGAGATTAGCCGCCGGATCGCCTCTTCCGCGTCCCCGCTCGCCCGCGCGTGCGCCGGATTCGATACCCGCTCGTCTCCGCTCCGCTTATCTTCCGCCCGATTCCCTGCCATTGTCCCCTCGTGGGGAGCGAGCAGGGAATCAGCGGTGAGGAGATCCGTCCTGTCGGATCTTATTAATCGAGCCGCATCAGCGGCTCGATTGATAAGCCACATCGCGGCCGCATCTACACGTGTAGATGCGGCTTAAGTCCTCGGAGGCTCTCGATCCTTCAGGGGAGATCGCCGTTTGTCACATGACGACAGATGGCAATCTCACTATAGGGGTTGAGCGCCACCTGGGGGACGGAGGGAGAACTACAGCGCTGGATCCTGGGAGGTGAGTAATGTGCAGGGCTGCTTCAGGTTCTCAGGAGGTATGATTTTATTTCTGCTTTTAAGGTCTAAAAGGGTAAGAAAAAAATGCACCGATTTTAGACCCTAAAATCCGGAAATCATCATAGCGCCAGGCAGGTTAAAGAGTACTTCCAGTGGAAGGCAGTCTTAATGCTGCAGGATCTGGGGGCTCTCAGGGTTAGACCTGAACTCAGAACTTCCTCTCTGCTCTAAAGTATAAGCAACAGCATGATAGCCTTTTACAAAAAATCATTTCTTCTTTCCTTCAAAAATAAAAGCAGACATAGGGTTAACATCCCGTGTTTACAAATTAGCTGCTTTGCTGAGGCATTCAGCTGACACAGGGGAGAGATCAAATTATAACTTGTGATTAGTCGCAGATGAGGGGGAATTAGACAAGCTAAACTCTCTAAATACATACAGGGTGCATTTCTCTGTTTTCCTTCTGTCCTGGGCAAGAGTTCAGGTCCACTTTAATAACTCCTGTAATTTATGACACAAGTGAAGCCCCGCCCTTCCTCAGGAAGACAGTTGCAGCCATTCTTCGGAAGCTCTTCAGCCACCCCTGTCTGCGTTGCCGTGGCTGACGGCTGTCAATCTGTAGAGAACGATCGTTCATTAAGAACGACGAACGAACTTTTAATTGATGAAAGAACGACCTAAGTAAAGGTAGTTTTAAAATGTGTGTAACGATCTGATCGTTAGAACGAACGTTACATCACAGAAAGCAACTATTGCGCCTGCGCATAAAAATGAGAAGTTCCATGGAGAAATATTGAAATGCGCATGTCAAGCCTGGTACGAACGATCGTTTCCAACGATGTACTACTTTTGCAAACGATCGTCGTTGGTTAAAATCCGCCGAGACAGAACTTTCTTTTGTAGCGATTTGCCTCGTTCGTCATTTGCCTTAATAGTCGGTGGTTCGTTTTTTGTAACGATCGTCGTTGGTAAAGATCGGGGAACGATCGTTACAAACGACTATAGTCGCATGTGTGTACGCACCTCTAGACACACAAAGTACTCTTAGAGGCCTTGTTCACATTTATTGGCATTTTTGTAAAATTTTTAAGCATGGGTGCCCTGAAAGGGCTTGTGCAATGATTCTCTATGAGAGAGTTCATATCTGAGCGGTTCGTTTGCGATTCGCTTTGAAAAGTGGTGCTTGGGCCATTTTTGAGGCGATTCGCCTCAATGGAAGGTATAGGAAAAACGCAAAACGCTCACAAAATCGATTTGGCAAGCGACTGCATGAGCGTTTTTTTTAAAAAAAAAAATACATTGTATTTATTTTTTCCCGCATCAAAAAACAGAAGCGCTCTGCAAAAGCGCTTATAAAAACTCCCACGAAAATGAGCGAACGCAAAGAAAATCGCCGGAAAACGCTTAAAAAAACATGGGAGAAAAAGCCCACCGTGGACAGACACACGAGCCGAACGCAATGTGAACAAGGCCTAAGAGCTTATTCACACTTGGGGCATTTTGTAAAGTCGCCAACTAAACGCTTGTTCAATGAAAGTCTATGAGAAGGTTCATATCTGTGCGGGTAGTGCGCTGTGAGTTCAGAAAAGCGCTGCATGGACCATTTTTGGGGTGAATTTGCGCAATGGAAGGTATAGGAAAAACGCGAACGCTCACAAAATCGCTTTGTGCAGTGATTGCGTTCATGTTTTTAAGAATAAATACATTGTATTTATTCTTTTCCGGGTCAAAGAGTTCACTTCCTGACTTGAGTCAGGGAGTGAATTACAAAACCGCTCTGGGAAAGTGCTTAGAAAAGCGCTTTTACCAGAAACGCAGTGCGCAGTGGAGCGCGGGGAGGGGGGAAAATGCACGCAAAACGCTTGCGTTTTCATTTTTATGTGTGAATGAGGCCTCAAGGACCACTATACTGAAAAATTGTAAAACTGAAATACACACACATAAGATGCACCATGAATTACTTTTTCCCTATGCTGCAGTCATGTACATTAGATAGTAAAAATCTAACAGGTTTTGGACTAGCCCATCTCCTCATGGGGAATGCTCTATTTTTTCTCTCCTTTTCAGAACCACTTACTGAAAGGCTCAGTCCAACTTCCACGATTGTGTGCAAATGAGTAGGAAGGCTGCCTGACATCTTTGTTTAGATTATTTCCAGGGAGTGCTTTTGAAAAAAAAAAAGGGAATAGTGAGAATCCCCCCATCAGGGGATAGATTAGTCCAAAACCTGTCAGTCTCTACTTTAGGTGATTGTGGCCTTGGGGAAAAATGTACCGGTATATGTCTATTTTAAACCTGACAGTTTTTGATAATTGGGGGCCCTTTAACAATCCTTGATCGATCGTTAGGATTACATTCTAGGAAACAAGCACTGTACAGACACGTTGTTTGGCTATGGCCGTGCAGAACGTTCTGCCTAATGTAGAGACTTATGGCCCATACTCACGGGCTACAATTGTCGCCGCAACCACGTGGCACGCACGTGTTGCGGCGACAGGTCGCCCATGAGTATGAGGCGCGCACCCCGAACCGTCGCTCGTCGCTGCTGTCAATCACATGGCGACAGTTGCCGCCGCAACTGTCGCTAGTCCGCGTGTGTTTGCGGACTAGCGACAGCAACCAATAGGCAATCCACGGCGCTTCCGGCGAGGGGGAGGAACGTCGGCCACAGCTTCCGTCGCTGCACTAATCCCTCTTCCGCGTTTGTACGCGGAGGGACCTGGCGACGAGCTGTCGCCGGCCTGTCGCGCACACGCTCCCGTGTGCTAGCGACAGGCCACAAAAGTAGCCCGTGAGTATGGGCCATAAGAGGGATGGTGAGCGAATGAGCTGTGTCCTACGACTTGGGGGAGGGGGGGGGGAGGAAACAATGGTCTTGTGTATCATTCAGAGAACTCCTGGGGCAGCTGTAGAGACAGGATTCTTGGCTGAAGGGGCCCAGCATGATCCTTCTCGGCTGAGTCTGGTGTGTCTAGTATCAATTGTCAACGAGATGCAAATCATTTCTAAGTTCATGCAAATTCTGTATGCAGCTTGAAAAGGTTTCTATCGAATGCCACCATGGTGCGATTTGATTGGTCCATTTTGAAGCTGCATATATTTGCATAATCCTGGCTGCATCCATTCAGAATGATTTGCATCTCAGTGTCTAGGAGGCATTGGATATTGGGCAGGATTTCAGCAGACAGATACAATAATTTGTCATGGTCAATTCAACGTAAGTAATTCTGACTTGCAATACAAATTGTATCCACTTTCTGTTGATTTTGATTGGCCATATTCCAGCCTGCATACAATTTGCATTTCATTTGCACAAAAGTTGGAACTTTTCAGCATCTCATTGACCATGTCTGTTGATTGCTTGTCTCCTGTTTTTGCTCAGCTCCACCATTGAGGGGTCTCTCCCCTGATGGTGCTACATTTTGCTAAGTATTATTTTATTCTAAATGCATTTTAATGGGAATAATAAGAAAAATATTGGAAAAAAATCAATATTTCTCAGTTTTGGTCAGTTCTAAAATTAAACCTGCTATTATGGATAAAAACCACACATTTAATTTGCCCACTTGTCCTGGTTATTACAACGTTTAATATATGTCCCTAGTACGATGTATGGCGACAATATTTTATTTGGAAATAAACGTGTATACGGTTTTGCATTTGTCACTAATTACAAGCCGTTATTTGCAAAAAAAATAACAGTAATATACCCTCATGACATACATATTTAAACAGTTGTCAGTTACAGTGGTCTATTGCATAAGGCACACATTGTAATGCATTATAAATCAAGCACCTCATCCCCCCAGAAGATCTGCCAACCTAAGTCCACGCCTTCATCACATCCCGACTGGACTACTGCAATGCTCTCTACACTGGCCTTCCAAAAAAGGTCTTGTACCGCCTACAGCTGATACAGAATACTGCTGCCAGACTGCTAACCAACCAACCCCGTCACTGCCACATAACGCCAGTCCTGCACTCCCTTCACTGACTACCTATAGAATGGAGGGTCCTATTCAAGATCGGCCTACTGACATTTAAATCCCTGAATAATCTGGGCCCTGGATACATGAAAGATATGTTACAGCTGCGTAGCAATCCCCGCATTCTCAGATCCACAGGTTCTAATAATCTAGTCATACCCAGAGTCCACTTGGAAACTTTTGGTCCCAGAGCCTTCTGTCATGCTGCCCCTACGTTTTGGAACTCCTTACCTCAACAGATCAGGACAGCTCCATCCCTGGACATGTTTAAATCCAGACTGAAAACCCACCTGTTTAGTTTGGCATTTGCAGAAATATAACTTTTGCTGTGTGAATACTTCATCCTACTAATTACTGAATCTGAGAGAGCCTAAGCGCTTTGAGTCCTATGGGAGAAAAGCATTATAGAAATGGTATTGTATTGTATATTGACTGTGGACTGCAATGGAGGTGGGACATAGACTTTTATACAACGGCTGCATGCAGTGAGTTAGAATAATGTGATCAGTTACAACGCAGTACTGTGATCAGGCCCATAGAATTGTATGAGCAGTGAGCTTAGATAGATAGACAAGCATGCAGAAAATTAGGTGTTTCTGATATCTGATATTATTGTCAGACAAGATTAACTGCATGCTTGTTTCTGGTGTCATTCAGGCACTACTGTAGCCAAATAGATCAGCAGGGCTGCCAGGCAACTAGTATAGTTTAAAGAAATAAATATGGCAGCCTCCATATACTTCTCCATAAAGCTGTCTTGTAAACAATACCAGTTGCCTGGCAGTCCTGCTGATCTCTTTGGCTGCAGTAGTGTCTGAATCACACACCTGAAACAAGCGTGTGGCAAATGCTGTCAAACTTCAGTCAGAAACATCTGATCTGCTGCATGCTTGTTCAGGGGCTATGGCTAAGGCTACAGTATTAGCAGGATCCTGGTATTGCTTAAAGGCACTCCGAGCAGTGCAGAAACTATGGAAAGATGCATACCATTTTGAAGCTCTCTTTCTCCTCTTTCCAACAACACATAAACCGCCGCCCTACGCCTTTTAGTTTTCGCTATTTTCGTGATCGAAATCGATGCAAACGCGATTTTGCTCACGAAAATATCGAAAACTGTAGGGCGACGGTTTATGTGTTGTTGGAAAGAGGAGAAAGAGAGCTTCAAAATGATATGCATCTTTCCATAGTTTCTGCACTGCTCGGAGTCCCTTTAAAACTAGAAATAAATATGGCAGCCTCCATTAAAAAAAAACAGGGATAAAAAGAGGCTGCAGCCCTCATCTGGGCTACTTCATACCGTAGTAAGACTGGTAGAAAGGCTTGTGATATAGCGGTTGTGTACAAACTCCCACAGGAAGAGATGTGTGTTTTGGTTTTTTTTTTTAATGATTCAAAGAAGCACTAAAGTGACATTAGTATGATGTCATAAATTATTAAGGGTCCTTAATTTTCCTGGTTTCAGTGCCAGAAAAACTTCCTGTATCTATATAGATTGCTATAATGATTCCTGAGCAAAGCCAGACTGAATGCTCAGTCAGGGATTTTATCAGGGCTGTTAACAAGCAGGCTGAGCAGTGAAGGATGAAACAGAGAGCAGGGTAGGTGTTTTCTTTAATGTTCCCACTGATATATATGGTAAAATACATGAGGGTGCTTCGTCTCTGGTTCACTTTAAGTTATGCTTGGTTTGATTTGAATAATTTGCATATTCAGTAGTGGTGCATTGTGGGTAGCCACAAATGTTCACTTAACTACTTTAGCCTTTTGGACGTATCTGATACGTCCAAAAGGCTGCAGCCGCGCCGCTGCGCACTCCCGCGGCCGATCACGCGCTGCCATTCCGCCTGTTAGCCCTAAGATCAATGAATGGGAACGCAGTTAGAAAGACCGACAGCTTCTATTAAAAGCCGCAATGTTTCTAAAGAAAGAAAATTTCACGTCGTCCTTACACTTCCTCGAAGCGAGAGCGCTCACTTACAGGAAGAAAAAATAGTAAAACTACATCTTCATACATTTTTTTAAAATAAAATCACAAACTATTACACTTAAAATTAACTGTTTACCTCCCACACTATAAAAAATACCCAAATAAAAGTTTTAACAAAAAAAAAATTACAATTTAAAAAAACAAAACATAAATACTGGTAGTTACCTAAGGGTCTGAACTTTCAAATATGCATGTCAACAGGGTATATTAATATGTTTTTAAATTATGAGCTTGTAAATAGTGATGGACGCAAAAATTGAAAAAATGCACCTTTTATTTCCAAATAAAATATTGACTCCATACATTGTGATAGGGACATAATTTAACCACTTAAGCCTAACTGGATGAAAATTATAGTCCAGTTAGGCTGCGCGCACTCCCGCACAGCCTAACTCCTTTGACATATTCATGTCAAAGGAGTATATCAATATGATTTAATAAATTATGGGCTTTTAAATAGTGATGGACGCAAATTGAAAAAATGCACCTTTATTTCCAAATAAAATATCGGCACCATACATTGTGATAGGGACATAATTTAAATGGTGTAATAAGCCGGACAAATGGGCAAATACAATACATGGGTTTTAATTATGGTAGCATGTATAAATTTCAAACTATAATGGCCAAAAGCTGAGAAATAATGATTTTTTTCCATTTCTTTCTTAATATTCCTGTTAAAATGGATTTAGAATAAATTAATTCTCAGCAAAATGTACCACCCAAAGAAAGCCTAATTGGTGGCGGAAAAAACAAGATGTAGATCAATTCATTGTGATGAGTAGTGATAAAGTTATTGGCAAATGAATGGGAGGTGAATGTTGCTCAGATGCAAAAAAAATCTCAACCCTGTGGGCTTAAAGAGACACTTAAGCCAGAAAAAAAAATGAGTTTTACTCACCTGGGGCTTCTACCAGCCCCCTGCAGCAGTCCTGTGCCCTCGCAGCCACTCACTAATCCTCTGGTCCCCCGCTGCCAGCTAGTTTCGTTTTTGCCGACAGGCCCGTCAGGACTGGCCACGCGTATCTTTTTCCGCATTCCCGGCTGTAATTAGCGCTATTGCGGACAAAAATACGCGTTGCCGCATTACGCACGCATAGGTATGCGGCAACACGTATTTTTGTACGCGTTGCGGCCGCAATAGCGCTAATTACAGTCGGGAATGCGGAAAAAGATACGCGTGGCCAGTCCTGACTGGCCTGTCGGCAAAAAACGAAACTAGCTGGCAGCAGGTGACCAGAGGATTAGTGAGTGGCTGCGAGGGCACAGGAATGCTGCAGGGGGCTGGTAGAAGCCCCAGGTGAGTAAAACTCATTTTTTTTTTCTGGCTTAAGGTTCACTTTAAGTGGTTAAATGGTGTAATAAGCGGGACAAATGGGCAAATAAAATACGTGGACTTTAATTATGGTAGCATGTATTATTTTAAAGCTATACTGGCCGAAAACTGAGAAATAATTAATTGTTTCCATTTTTTCTTAATATTCCCGTTAAAATGCATTTAGAAAAAATAATTCTTAGCAAAATGTACCACCCAAAGAAAGCCTAATTGGTGGCAGAAAAAACAAGATATAGATCAATTCATTGTGATAATTAGTGATAAAGTTATTGGCAAATGAATGGGAGGTGAAAAACGACTGAAGGCTCAACTAGCTGAATTATTGCAAGTTTCCTTCTGTTTTAAGAAGGCAAATCACACCAAGCATTGCTTGTTAGTAGGAGGGCTTTTCGGTCTTTTTTAGCCCCCTATACATTTCTAGTGGTTTGGGTCACTACTGCTTGGTTACTCTGTTGTTCATTTAGTTACATACAGTTAAGTTTCTCTTTAAAGAGGAACTGTCACGAAAATCTTAACCACTTAAGGACCAGGGGGTTTTCTAATGATCGGTGCTGCGTGGGCTCTACAGCCCGCAGCACCGATCAGGATTGTGGCCTGGCGATCAGACTTCCCCCCTTTTTTCCCCCTCTAGGGGGATGTCCTGCTGGGGGGGTCTGATCGCCGCCGGCTATTACGGAGTAGCGGGGGGGGGGGGGCTCCTCAAAGCCCCCCTCCACTGCCATTTCCACCCTCCCTCTCCTTACCTCCCTCTCCCTCTTGCTCTGTAATGCGCATCCTAGGATAGGCTTCGGCCTATCAGATGCCGGCGATCCCCGGCCAATTAGAGGCCGGGGATCGCTGATCTGCCTTACGGCGCTGCTGCGCAGCAGCGCCGTATGATGTAAACAGCAGGGATTTCTTTGCGTGTTTACATTTCACCGGCGAGCTGCGATCGGCGGCTCTCCGGCTGTTCACAGAGACACCCTCCGTGAACTGGCATGGAAAGGCCGCTCGATCGAGGGGCGGTTTCCATGCTATACCACTAACGACCCGCCGACGCCTATCGGCGTTAGGCAGTCGTGTAAAACTCATACAAATAAGAAGTACGTTTCTTTCAGTGTAAAATGAGCCATACGTGGCTTTTCTCCTATGTTGCTGTCACTTTACAGTAGGTAGTAGAAATCTGACATTACCGACAGGTTTTGGGTTAGTCCATCTCTCCATAGGGGATTCTCAGCATGGCCTTTATTATTTATAGAGACACTCCCTGAAAAAGATTTATACAATAATGCTGGCCAACCTCCCTGCTCGCTGCACACTTTTTTGGCCATTCACTAAATGATTTTAAAAATAAAGAAAACCCTGAGAAACCCCCCCCCCCCCCCCCCTTATGAGAAGACGGGCTAGTCGAAAATCTGTCAGTAATGTCAGATTTCAACTACTTATTGTAAGTGACAGCAAAATAGAAGAATAGTAATTTATGGCTCATTTTACTCTGGAAGAAACGTACTTCTTATTTGTGTATATTTACATCATTTACATTTTAAGATTTTCGTGACAGAGGTCCTTTAACCATTTGAGGACCGTGATGTTAAACCCCTCTAGTGACCACCCCATTTTTTTCTAATTGGGCCACTGCAGCTTTAAGGCCTCGCTGCAGGGCTGTCCACACAAGTGATTCCCCCAACAGAGCTCTCTGATGGTGGGGTCAGATCACCCCCAGGATTGTCTGTTTATTTTTAATATATATATATATATATATATATATATATATTATTTAAATTTCCCTGTTTTTTTTTAAACCCTCCCTCCCCCTAGTCAGCCTATCACAGCGGATCGCTCCTGAGTCCCCCAGGGGGACAGCTGTGTCACACGGCTGTCCCCAGTACAGCGCTGCTGCTGATCGCAACGATATGCAGAGTAAATAGACGGCGGTTTCGCCATCTAACAGTCTCCTAGCGGCGATCGCCAATGGGAGACTGATGGCGGAGCAGAGATCCTGTAAATCCTCGCCCCAGGACTTGACGCCAATTGGCGTTAGGCAGTCCTTAGGTAAAGGACCACTATCGCTAAAAAAGTAGGCAGTTAAAATCTGACAGAACCAACAGGTTTTGGGCTAGTCTTATGGGGGATTCTCAGGGTTTTTTTTGTTTTCAACAGCATTTCCTGAACAACAGTTTAACTGCCAAACAGTAAGATACCAGCCAGCTTCCCTACTCACTTGCACACTATTTTGTCAGTTAGACTTTGCAACTGCTGTTCAGGAAATGCTGTTGAAAACAAATAAAACCCTGAGAATCCCCCATGAGGAGATGGACTAGTCCAAAACCTTTTGGTTCTGTCCGATTTGAACTGCAGGACACTACTAAGAGGACGTACTCAGAATTTCTTTGTAGGAGGGGTTTCACCACAAAATCAGCCGTACAGCTCCCCCTGATGGTCTGTGAAAAGGAATAGATTTCTTATGTAAAAGGGGGTATCAGCTACTGATTGGGATAAAGTTCAATTCTTGGTCGGAGTTTCTCTTTAACTAGTCATACTACGTCCATTAGGGCCCTTTATCACTTTGAAATGCGACCACAATCGCGCTGTGATGTGATTGTTTCTCTACCATAATTCTGCTGCGACCCGCCGGGTGTGCAGTGCAGGGGCGTAGCAATAGGGGTTGCAGAGATTGCTACCGCATCGGGGCCCTTGGGCCAGAGGGGCCGCGAAGGGCCCTCCCTCAACTGCAGTATTAACTCTCTATTGGTCCTGTGCTCATAATAATGACTTCTATAGATACTTTGAACAGTGGTAATCATTAACAAGCTGCTCCCCATCCCCTTCTTGCACCTCTGACACTGTAGTTGCCATTGGCAGGTTTCGGTGCGCCGTATCAATTGTTATGTATAGAGTGCTTGGGGGGCCCCATTGTAAAACTTGCACCGGGGCCCACAGCTCCTTAGCTACGCCACTGGGGCGACGCATTTGTAAAAAAACATGAATTGCAGAAAAATCAAACTAATGGAAACGTTTGCCACAGTTTCCATCAGCTTCTCTGACGTTTTGCGATTCTCAGAATCCGATTGTAAAATGCTTGTAGTGAAAAAGGACCATTGTAGTATTATTTAAGACTAAGCAAAACTAAAGTGAAAATAAACTGATGGGATAAAGAATTGTATTGCAGCATGTGGAAAAGGCGGAGCCAGCTAGGACCTCAGTGAATATTAATAAGGATAAGGGGCGGAACGCACACGCTGGCAGCTCCCCTATTGTGTGTCAGCAGCAGTTTATAAAGTGTCTGCTGCTCCCTAGAGGATGCTGCCTGAATTTCATGATTCAGGTTTGCAGCATTGGCAGGACGATCTGATAGGAAGAGAGTGAGGATGTGAGCCGATGACAGCCGGGCGCTCACCAAAATTAGCTGGGCGGAGCGCCCGGCTGGTAGTGTTTGGGGAGAACACTGCTAATGTTTCCTGATGCTGCCGTGTAGGGGGAGTCAGTGAGATGCAAATTTTTCTGAGTTGATGCACATCTTATGCTGAATTTATGGTGCTTAGAAATGGACCAATCTTGTGGCTGGATTGTTTTAGTCACCAGACTGCAGTGGTCAGTGACGTTTGTTTTAGGTGGGAGAGGTCCTTGTGCTGCCTGCGGTGCGGTCTTCTAACCTTCATCTACTCACTCTCTTGCAGTGTTTAACCTGCGGGAAAACGTTTAAGAAGCTCTGGTCACTTCATGAACACAATAAGATCGTTCACGGCTACGCAGAGAAGAAGTTCTCCTGTGACATCTGCGAAAAGAAGTTCTACACCATGGCGCACGTCCGCAAGCACCTTGTCGGTGAGTATCCGCGTCTGTCTAATGGGCGGTTCCCAGGAAGGCTGGCGCTAATGGGTGGGCCCAACAGATTGTTTCTTAAAGACACAGCTTCCCTTTTTATGGAGCATTATTTTAACGATCTATGAAAGTTTTTATGTTCAGCAATGTTTTAATTTCCCTGGTGGGATAATTACTCCCGGATTGTAGGGTCTAAAAGCGATGCAATTTATTTTAACCCCTTGTCCCCCATGCAGGCTGGGATAGCCAGAATGTGGAGCTCCGACCGATTGGGGCTTCACACCCTGACTATACAAACTGCAAAAAAAAGGTCCCTTAATGCCGATTTTTGTTCCGGGGTATCTGTTGGGGGGCCCCCCAGGTTTATTTTGCCCTGGGGCCCCATTGTTGCTAAAACCGGCCCTCCACTTTAAATATGACCGTTGTGTGTGACTAATGACAGTCCCCTATTCCCCTTTACGAGAAATGACAAATCCTGGAGTGGTGGTCTGGGGCTGTAGTGAGGTACATCAGTACTTCTAAAGGTCCATACACATCCAATTTTTATCTTCAAATGACTGACCAATTTTACCACCTCCATGCAGTATGAGAGCTTACCTACACAATATGTTCATAGTATTTAAAATCTGTCAGCTCTAATACTAAATGGCCATGATAAAATTGGCCAATCATCTGCAGATTGAAATTGGATGTGTGTGTGGAGCCTTACTGCCATGCTAAAGTTTCTCTGATTTCCCTCTAATGACTTGTTTCATCACAGCTCACACGAAGGACATGCCATTTACGTGTGAGACATGCGGGAAGTCCTTCAAGCGCAGCATGTCTCTGAAGGTCCATTCCCTGCAGCACTCCGGAGAGAAGCCCTTCAAGTGTGAGGTGAGAGCGCAGAGAATGGCTGCTGCACTCCAGCTTCCCATGTCCCCTCGCTGGCCTTTGTGTTTGTGTCTTTCATGTCAGAGCTCAAACTGTAATCTGATCATCCAGAAACCAGGTCCATGCCCCAACTACAGCAAGGAAAGGCAGGAGGCTGCAAGTATCCTACACTGTCAGGAAAGTACATGCAGGGCAGTGCTCAGCCAGTCAGCACTAAGACATGCAGGGCAGTGCTCAGCCAGTCAGCACTAAGACATGCAGGGCAGTGCTCAGCCAATCAGCACTAAGACATGCAGGGCAGTGCTCGGTTAGTCAGCACTAAGACATGCAGGGCAGTGCTCAGCCAATCAGCACTAAGACATGCAGGGCAGTGCTCGGTTAGTCAGCACTAAGACATGCAGGGCAGTGCTCAGCCAGTCAGCACTAAGACATGCAGGGCAGTGTTCAGTTAGTCTGCACTAAGACATGCAGGGCGGTGCTCAGCCAGTCAGCACTTAGACATGCAGGGCAGTGCTCAGCCAGTCAGCACTACGACATGCAGGGCAGTGCTCAGCCAGTCAGCACTACGACATGCAGGGCAGTGCTCAGTTAGTCAGCACTAAGACACGCAGGGCAGTGCTCACCCAGTCAGCACTAAGACATGCAGGGCAGTGCTCAGCCAGTCAGCACTAAGACATGCAGGGCAGTGCTCAGCCAGTCAGCACTAAGACATGCAGGGCAGTGCTCAGCCAGTCAGCGCTAAGACATGCAGGGCAGTGTTCAGTTAGTCAGCACTAAGACATGCAGGGCAGTGCTCAGCCAGTCAGCACTAAGACATGCAGGGCAGTGCTCAGCCAGCCAGCACCAGATGTTCTGTTCATTTCATCTTTTAGACGTTAGTTGAACTACGGTTTATACACCAACCAGATTTTTATTGGCAAGAACAATGAACCTTTGTTGCTATTGGCGAGTGTTTTTCCAAGATTATTGGTTGCAGAACTCTTCAGGGTAATGTTCATTTGCTTCTTCCCTCTAGAACTGCCATGAGCGATTTCAGTACAAGTACCAGCTGCGGTCGCACATGAGCATTCACATCGGCCACAAGCAGTTCATGTGCCAGTGGTGCGGAAAGGACTTCAACATGAAGCAATACTTCGACGAACACATGAAGACCCATACCGGTAAGGAAAGTAAGGACATTCATTTAATCTTGTCTTTCCCCCTACCACAAGAGCTCCGCTCAGTCCACCTCCCCTTCCCAGCATCACACCAGTCCCTGAACTCCGCCTCCTGACCCGCCCCCACTTACCCACACTGCACAGCTCTTTGGCGGTTGTTGCATACCTATCCTAGCTGTTCGGTAGCCATGTATGGAATAATCCGAGTGCGCAGATGTGGTGAGCTTTCAAAAATTAGCTTTTTCAAATGGGAAAAAATGTGTATGTTAGTCACAGATTTTTTTCCCAATAATATTAACCACTTCACCCCCCCCCCAGTGCTAAATTTCTCCGTCCCTCTGCGCACCGCTTCACCCCCAGGGACGGAGAAAGGCGCACTTGTTTGTTTACTGGCTGGGAGTGGGCGGGGACCTCGCGCGCACACTCCAGCCAGCCAGCACAGCAGGTGACTAATTGGATGTTAGGAACAAGCGTTCCTAAATCCAATTAGATGCGCCGATTGCGGACACAATGGAGACTGCTTCAAACAGAAGCAGTCTCCATTGATAACAATGAAATGTAAACAAACGTGCAGCCCGCGATCGCGCGCCCCCGCGACCCGCGCGCGCACGCACACACCCCCGCTCTGCTGTGCAATGATTGGTTATTGGGGACTGGGGTCCCCATAACCAATCATATCACTGAAAAAAATCAATAGACGCAGCGCTGCAAAGTACAAATCGCGCTGGTGCTTCAGGGGTGAAACCCCTCCGTTGTGAAGTGGTTAAATATTTTATTGTAATATTTTTATTTAAAGGACCACTATCCTGTAACATTTTTACATTCTAACGTATAACATATGTGTCCAATTCAGAATAAAATGCACTAAAATTACTTTTTTCCTATTTTGATATCACTTGCAGAAGGTAATTACAATCTGACAAGTTTTGGACTAATGTGTTTTTAAGAGACTAAGCGGTTAATCGTATTAGTTAAGACACAAGTCGCCCTGCCGTTTATTTATATAATAGTAAATTTGCATTAATTAGCAATGAGTTTATTGTGCATTGCATATTTTTGCAGTCACATTGTTTAAAGTGGACCCAAATTAAAAATACAAGATTTCAGAAATAAAATCTATTTTCTAAATTATAATAATAAATAATGTACTTAAATTATAACAAATAGCAGCCTTTTTTCAGCTGCATGATGACAAATATAAAATATTTTACATTTATTGGCGGAACCCCTCCCTTCCTTCCTTTCATATTGCCGGGACAGAATCCGGCAGACTGGTGGAGTAGATGGTGTCCAGCAAAGGAGGAATTGCTAATGGCTGCCACCTGTATAACCCTAGTTATGCAAAGAGGAGGGTGAAAAGCATACACTGAAATGCTCATAGGCTTAAAGGAGTGTTTATTTATCTTTGTATGTGTCAGAGTAGTACAACTAAGTATTTTGAATTAAAAAAATATGTTTGGTTTGGGTCTGCTTTAAAATGCCACACTGGCTTGGTCCTGTAACTTCTTCTTGCCAGGAGATTGGGAGGGGGAGTTGGGTGGAGTCATATGGTCAGTGCACACAGGGCTAGACTGCCTGCTGCTGCCCCTTCCCAGCTCCCCCCTGACTATGTCATGTGGGTAATGATTAGATGGGGAGAAGTTTAGATAGCTGTCTGTTCAATAGAATTGCATTTCAACGGTAAATAAGACTACAGAAGCCAGTCAGCCAAGTATTCTGAAGATTGGAATATCGGGGGAAGCCTCTGGACCATGCAGAGGCTTACCCCTACTGAGCTATATTCTCGAATATAAGTCTACCCCATGTATAAGTCTTTCCCAATATTTTACCCTCCTAAGGTGGGTTTTTTAAACTACTCAAGTATAAGACTATGTATAAAGTAGCCAGGTAGGTGCCTCCAGTATATGTAGCCAGGTATAGTTGCCCCCAGTATAGGTAAGTAGCCAGTATAGTTGGCCCCAGTATAGGTTGGTAGCCAGTATAGTTGCCCCCAGTACAGGGCGCAGTGGTGGGGGTGAGCGGGCATAGAGGTGAACTACTCACCTTTCGGGATCCCAGCAGCTTCAATCCTCTTCCCCTCCCAGGCTTCCCTCGCGTTGGTACCAGCGCCACCTGTGATGACTTGCGGTTACGTCGCCACAGGGGGCGCTGGTACCAATGCGAGGGAAGCCTGGGAGAGGAAGAAGATAGAAGCTGCGGGATCCCGCAAGGCAAGTTGTTCACCTCTATGCCCGCTCTCCCCCACTGATGCAGCCGACCGTTACCATCCACCGCCGGAGGCAGCGCACTCTCTTCTCCTCCCACTCGCGCTGTAACTCCCGCTCCCGAAGTCATGTGACATCGGGAAGCAGGGCTACTCTAAAGCAGGTAGAGAGGGAGAAGATAGGAGAAGTGAGGACACTGCGTCCGACGGTGGATAGTAAGTAACCCCCAACCAGTCCCCCATCCCATACAGGCTGGAAGGCGACAAATGTAGGACTACTGAAGGATAAGTAGACCTCCCCTCCACTTTCATACTTTGAGTCAATCCTACATTTCTCGACTTATAGCCAAGTTTATATGGTAAGTATCTAATATTTTCTTTATTTTATGTTCTGTCAGGTACGCTTTAAATGTATTTATTGCAAAAAGTACAAAATTTAGTGCAAAAAGAGTGCCGTGCACAAAAGATTGTATGAACAAATTTGTGAGAAAGAGACTTGCACTAGATGCCGCTGGAAAACACTCAAGATGGCGACACACGATGGAATTTTTTTAAACAATTTGAATGAAAATTGAATGGTGTGTGGTAGATTGTCATTATTATTACCCTATTGGGCACCGTGTGCAGTAAAACCTACGCCGCACTTGTGGCTGTTCTAGCCTGATGCGGTGTGGGATTTATGCCGCCTCACGTTTCCACACCCGATGCGATCGTGCGCACCCGAGAGGGGAGATTAAGCTGTCAGATGACAGCTCACATCTCCCCTCAGTGATCAGGAGCCATCGTGATTGGCTCCTGATCATGTGATCACTACGATCGCCGGTGGATCATAGTGTTTACTAGTAAGAGCTGCGGCAGTTAGGGGAAAGAAGAGGATCCACTCACCTTTCTGACGTTCCTCCGGCGATCGGCGCTCCCCCTCCGCTCCGGCTGGCATCCCGGCTCGCTCTGGTGTAAGTGCTGGGTCCCGGCTTGATGATGTCATCAAGCCGCGACCCAGAACTTAGTGGCAGTACGAGCGGGGATGCCGGCCGGAGGGGTCCACAGCTGCTTATCACTGGAGCCTGGGAGGTGAGTAAAGGCTGCTGGCTACAGGGGGGGCATCTGGCTACAGGGGGGACACCGTTCCCAGCAAGCCACACTGGGGATCCGGCTGTCTGACCCGTTCAAACATGCCCCCCACAACCACCACTCCCGCATGTAAAATATCCTAGTCCTTAAGGAGGGTTAGGCTGCCAGTCCCGAAAGGGTTAATGTATAGACTTAAAGTGAACCAGAGACAAAGCACCCTCATGTATTTTACTATATATCAGTGGGAACATTAGAGAAAACACCTACCCTGCTCTCTTTTTCATTCTTCACTGCACAGCTTTCTTCTAATCAGCCCTGATAAAATCCCCTACTGAGCATTTAGTCTGGCTTTGCTCAGGAATCATTATAGCTGAGTCATTATAGCAGAGCCAGAAGGGGGCAGGCTTGAGCTTAAAAAGACATCAGAGAAGACAGACTCCGCTATAATGATTCCTGAGCAAAGCCAGGCTGAATGCTCAGTCGGGGATTTTATCAGGGCTGATTAGAAGCAGGCTGAGCATTGAAGGATGAAACAGAGAACAGGGTAGGTGTTTTCTCTAATGTTCCCACTGATCTATATGGTAAAATGCATGAGGGTGCTTCTTCTCTGGTTCACTTTAACCAGTTCGGCCTATCTGGACGAGCTTTCTCGTCCAGATAGGCACTGCATCTTCTCCTGCGTGGTGCGCGCAATCGGGCCCGCGCGCGTACCCGCCGCCCCCCGCTAGCCCCCCGATCAGTGAATGGGAATATAATTCCCATTCACCGATCTAACCTCCCCGCAGAAATACCGACGCTTTCTCTCCAGAGAGCGCGGTATTTCTGCCCCCAGGAAACAACTCCTCTGATCTTTAGTTCCTAGATGCGAAATCGTTCGCATCTAGGAATTTTTTCACTGTGGCCATCTTGTGGCCAAATAGTAAACTGCACCCACATACATTTTTAATTAAAGAAAACTATTATTTTACATGTAAAACAAATAGTTTCCCTCCCACACCAAAAATTACCCACATACATTTTTTATTAAAAAAAAAATACAATTAAAAAAAAAAAAAACATAAATAGTTACCCAAGGGTCTGAACTTTTTAAATATGCACGTCAAGAGAGTATGTTATTATATTATTTAAAATTATAAGCTTATAAATAGTGATGGACGCAAATTGAAAAAATGCACCTTTATTTCTAAATGAAATATCGGCACCATAAATTGTGATAGGGACATCGTTTAAACGGTGTAATAACCGGGACAGATGGGCATATAAAATACATGAGTTTTAATTACGGTAGCGTATATTAATTTCAAACTATAATGGCCTAAAACTGAGAAATAATGAATTTTTTTCATTTCTTTCTTAATCTTCCTGTTAAAATGGATTTAGAAAAAAATAATTTTTAGCAAAATGTAGCACCCAAAGAAAGCCTAATTAGTGGCGGAAAAAACAAGATCTAGATCACTTCATTGTGATAAGTAGCAATAAAGTTATAGGCGAATGAATGGGAGGTGAACGTTGCTCGGATGCATGAGATTTTCGGACTGCGGTGCTGAACCGGTTAAGCAATTTTTTCAGCCATTTCAATCCTTTTTTTTTCATAATTGGGAAAAATTGGACACGTGTGAGGTACATTGGTCAGATTTTTTAAATGTTAAAATCAATCAGAAAAAGTGATTGTAATTCTTGAATTGAAAATAAATTAAAAAAAAATTGTATGGTGTGTGTGTCCCTTAAGGCAGCACTGGATCTGTAATTGAACTTGCTCGCTCCCAAAGAAATGCAGATTCAGTGTTGTAGGTGCAGAGAGAATTAGGGCACTGTAGGATGCATTATTACCTTTGATTTCAGTGTAACAGACATCGGCGTATGCAGCGGATATGAAGAGAGCCTGACAGCCGTTTTACGTTAGGGAACACTTCCCCAGAGGCTAATGAGACATAATCATGAAACAGATTTATTAGCAGCTGAGGAAGCGTTACTTAGCGTCCCATGGCTGGCAGACTCTCTTCACCCGCGCTGCATACCCCGATGTCTGTTACATAGTGATTTAAAGGTACTAATGCATCTTACAGTGCTGCAATTCTCTCTGTACCTACAACACAAACGATGGTATGCTGCTAAGTTATGGAAGTCTGCTACCCTATGCATGTAAAAGACTAGAGACTGTACTAGGGCTTGAAGTCTTTGGGCTTGTCTGCAGAGCTAACAATCGACTGTGGGGCTCACGTACAGCAGTGAGATGGTGCAGCCTAGTCTAGCGGCTGTTCAGAGAGGAGTATAATGACGGCATCTGTGTAATGAGGTCTATGAGTTGTCACAGGAGGAGGGGAAATTGTGGTGACCTTTATGTGGCGATATGATCCTAATGGCCTCTATTCAGTTATGCTGTAGTCTCCCTGGATGAACATGCCTTTGTGTACGGTGGTAAATGTCACTTTAATTAAAGGGGAATACTACAAAATGTCACTAGACGGGGAATTAGCTCAGAATTATAATTGTCATTTTTAGTTAGTCATTTTCTTTTTTAGTTTTTCATGTGGTCAGCATTGAAAACTTCGGACAAGTGCTGAGACTCTGTCTTTAGTCAAAAAATACAATGAAAGGAGGCAATACATTATCTGGTTGTTACCCAACTTGTGATTAAATCTGATCAGAGAAGGATCTATCACCATCCACACACTGCACACAGATTGGTAATCGTGATGGTCAAATAGATGCAAATAACTTAGAGTTGATGCAAGTTTTTATGCACATTTTACGCAGCTAGAAAATGGCATCTGAGAGAAATCTATCTGATGGTCGAATCTGCTGCAAATCTATAAATGTATGGCTACCTTTAAAGAGGAACTCCAGTGAAAATAATGTAATAAAAAAAGTGCTTCGTTTTTACCATAATTATGTATAAATGATTTAGGCAGTGTTTGCTCATTGTAAAATCTTTCCTCTCCCCGATTTACATTCTGACATGTATTACATGGTGACATTGTTACTGTGGGCAGATTTAGCTGTTTCTAGCTGTTCTGGCTTTAACAGACAGCTGTAAACAGCCATTTCCTGTCTGTGAACATTGTTACATTGTGGCAGTTTGCCAGGAGTACCGCGGTACTCAGAGCTTCTTGTGGGAGGGGTTTCAGCACAAAATCAGTCACACAGCGCCCCCTTATGGTCTGTTTGTGAAAATCATTCTATTTCTCATGTAAAAGGGGGTATCAGCTACTGATTGGGATAAAGTTTAATTCTTGGTTGGAGTTTCTCTTTAAGGTTTGGATTTAGACAGCATTTTCAGTATGCATGTAAAGCTGGCCATACACTGTACACAGATTTTCAATAGATTTCAGTATGAAATTCGCCTGCCGGCTCCTCGGCTATCCCAGGCTGACTTGCCTGCAGTTGTCATTGTCTGCAGCCTGGAATTAGGCCAATCAAATATTCTTCCCTCTGATATCAATTGGCCCAATTCCAATTTGCATGATATTTCCATGCCAGCTAGAATTATTAGAATCTCTCTGATTACTTTTCGTGGCCACCTGCTGCCTTTTAAAGAGAATCTGTACTGTAAAATTCTTACAAAAAAAAGCATACCATTCTATTCATTATGTTCTCCTGGGCCCCTCTGTGCTGTTTCTGCCACTCCCTGCTGCAATCCTGGCTTGTAATTACCAGTTTTAGGCAGTGTTTACAAACAAAAGACGTGGCTGCTAAAAGCTTGTGATAGGCTCAAGTAAGCAGAGTGTGTGAGTCACACAGAGCTTGCAGGGGGCATGGAGAGGGTGTGTATAGCTTCTATCCAATCACAAGCAGCACAGCACATTTCAGCCTGACTGCCTCAGCCCGACAGAGGAGAGAAGATTAGATCATATAACAGAGATAACAGCCACTGTGCAAGTAGGAAAGGCTGCAGTTAGCCAGACCACATTAGAACAGGTATAGGAACTTATAGGATAGAAGAAATATGGATGAAAATTTTGTTACAGAGTCTCTTTAAGGGCCCATTCACACTTGTGCGTTTTCATAGTGATTTCAGCTGAAAATTGCTAGCGGTTTGAAAAACGCGTGTACAATGAAAGTATATGGAAGTGTTCTCCTCTAAGCGATTTGCTGAAACGCAAACGCGCTGCCTGCAGCGTTTTCTGAGCGATACTGAGCGATTAGCATTTCAATGTTAAGTATAGGAACGCTGGAAAATCGCGTTTTCCCAGCGATTTTACCCAGCCATCTTTGCAGATTACCCACAGAAGGCTAATTGAACTAGAAGTCGCAAAATGCTAATCGTTGAAAAAAACGCTGGAAAAACGCTTTCTATACAGTGAAAAATCGCTTGTGAAATCGATAGGAAAAAATGCTGGAATATGCCAGAAAATCACTAAATGTTTGCGTTTAGCGATTTCTAGTGTGAATGGGCCCTTAGGCTACGTTTCCACTGTAGCGTGACATTTTCGCCTGCAAAAAATCGTATAAGATTTTTCCGATTGGTGAAAATTTGCATTTACATTTTTAGGCGTTTTTATGCAGATTTTCGTACGTGAAAATTCGCATTAGTTAAATATAACATAATCTGCCTAGTAACAGCTTAGTCATGACTGCTGACAACTTCCTGTAACCATGGATCCAATGCGAATTTTCTGGCAAATAACGCGAAAATTCGCATTGCCCATACAAAGTATTGTACGCGAATCGTACGCGATGTCTGAAAAAATGGTACAGGACCGCAGATTTTTTTCACGCGTAAGAAAATTTGCATTGAATGGAAAAAGCCCCATTCACTACCATTTGTTGCAAAATCAATGCAAATTTTCTGAGAGAAAAATCTGACACAAAACGCACGAGTGGAAACCAGGCCTTAAGGTGGCCATACACTGGTCGATGTGCCATTAGATCGACCAGCTGACAGATCCCTATCTGATCGAATCTGATCAGAGAGGGATCGTATGGCTGCCTTTACTGCAAACAGATTGTGAATCGATTTCAGCCTGAAACCGATTCACCATCTGCTGAGCTGCTCCTGCCGCCTGTCCCCCCCCCCCGTATACATTACCTGAGGCTGGCTCCCGGGCATCTTCTCCGCATTGCACGGCTCTGTTCCGGCTCCATCCCGGCGCTTCCTGTGTTACTCCGTGACCAGGAAGTTCAAATAGAGCGCCCTCTATTTGAACTTCCTGGTCACTGCAGAGACACAGGAAGCGCCGGGATGGATGGAGCCGGAACAGAGCTGTGCAGCGTGGAGAAGACGCCCGGGAGCCAGCCTCAGGTAATGTATACTTGATCGGATCGGCCGCCGCTAGCGATGCGCACTTTACCTGCGGGTGATCGAGGGTAATTTCCCGCACGGCGCGATCGACGGACCGATCCGATTTCGGGAGGAAATCGGATTGGCGGCTGCGTTTACCGCGAACGATTGGCAGCAGATTCGATCCCAGGATCGAATCTGCTGTCGAAACGGCCGCGAATCGAGCCAGTGTATGGCCCCCTTAAGGGTTCTGTTACTTGCCCATACACTATAAACAGATTTCCTATAGATTTTAACTTTTGTTATTATTTATTGTATTTATAAAGCACCAATATATTACGCAGGAAGGGCACACAAGGAGCTCACAACAAAACAAGACCATGCTAATTTCTGATAACAGTAGTTCAGTGTCTTTGGTCAAAATAGAGACTTTTCTAGTCCACAAGAAGGGGGAAGGGCAGTAAGATTGCATAATCAAGCTGGAAACAGTAGGGGGGAGGCCCCTGCCAGAGGCTTACAATCTAAAGGGTGGGGGTGGAGACAATAGGTGCATCTGTTGAGAGGGTGTCCCCCAGCAAAACATATTATGGTGCTGGTGTAGGGGGGTATGCGAGCATGAAAAGGTGAGTCTTGAGGACTTGTTTGAAGGTATTAAATGTGGGGGTGTGTCTGGTGGCTGGTGGGAGCGAGTTCCAGAGAGTGGTGACAGCCCTAGTAAAGTCTTGAGAAATTGGCCTAGCACCTCCACGGCTTGCCTAGCCGACCACCAAGTATTTTTTGTAATAGGAGATAAAGCGTCCATTCCCATAATCCTCGCTCTACAAGTTTTCCTTAGCGTGACCTGTTTTATAAGACAGCAGTATCTGAAGTCTTGCCAATGACCTATCTATTCCTTACCTTTGCAGGAGAGAAGCCTTTCATCTGTGAGATCTGCGGTAAAAGCTTCACCAGTCGGCCTAACATGAAACGCCATCGCCGCACCCACACGGGCGAGAAGCCGTACCCCTGCAACGTTTGCGGCCAGCGCTTCCGCTTCTCCAACATGCTAAAGGCCCACCGAGAGAAGTGCTTCCAGGGAGGCAACCCCCTTACTCCCGGCAGTCCCGGAACAATGGCCAGCCTGTCTGCCTCTTCGCAAAGCGGCAACTCTCCGGGCCAATCCAGCCCCGGCCTGTCCCCGACCTTGCCGCAGCATCCCCTCTCTCTGCCCCTCCTACACTCGCTTACTAGCATGCCTCCACCGCCACACCACCTCCCACCTCCACCCCCCCTCTTCCCCGCAGGACGCATCAACAACAACTAGACCAAGCCAGGACTTTCTTGACCAAATGGAAGTTCTCCTCAAGGCACTACTGTGGCACTTCATGGAGGTCTTGTTCCGTTCTGCTTCTTCCTCCCGTCACACGGAGCCCGAGCAGGAAGGCGGAAGGGCGGCCATTTTGTGACGACACCCTTATTTGCACACACCGTTGGAATAGGAAGGCGTGGACAAGCCTGTCTTACTGTGCTCTTATGTTTTATTTTTTACACCTATTTTTATTACGGTTAAACCTTCCTTTTCACCTATCGTCCCTCATCTTTGTGTTCTTCACGAAAAGGATCGTGTTAAGTGTCGCTCCACCGGTTTCGCTTCCATTGCCCAGGCCTCCCGTAGCGGTCATCCAGATGAGACATGACGGGGTCAGTCAGCCCTGGTGGCGGTAGACCTGAGGAATGTGCGCAGACAGGGAGATGCACGGCGATGGAAGCGGTCGGAGTATCCTGCGAGACCGTTGCTAAGCAACCACTGCTAATCTCTGTGCTCTGACCGAGTCACCTTGTTAATGCAGCGAGAAGAATGTGCAGACGAGAATACCAGACAACCCCCTCCCCCATTTCACTTAAAGGGGAACTCCACACAACCCAGTAAAAGATAATAGAAGACATATCCAGGATTATAAACCTCCAAAAATCAATGTTTAGGAGGAAAAATCATTCCAAATCCCTTCATTTATAATGAGAGGTATATGGAGGCTGCCATATTGACTTCCTTTTAAGCAATATCAGTTGCCTGGCAGCCCTGCTGAGCTACTTGCCTGCAGTAGTGTGAATCACACCAGAAACTAGCATGCAGAAATGTCAGAAACACCTGATCTGCTGCATGCTTGTTCAGGGGCTATGGCTAAAAGTATTAGAGGCAGAGGATCAGCAGGACAGCCAGGCAACTGGTATTGCTTAAAAGGAAATAAATATGGCAGCCATCATATACCTTTCACTACAGTTCTCCTTTAAACCATCAACTCTGATGAGGAATTGTGTGAGTGTGGACTGTATATCACTGCTTTGCTGTAAGCGCCTTAAAGAGACACTGAAGCGAAAAAAAAATGATGATATAATGAATTAGTTGTGTACTATGAATAATTACTAGAACATTAGCAGCAAAGAAAATATTCTCATATTTTTATTTTCAGTTATAGTGTTTTTTTATAACATTGCATCATTTTCTAATATTTGCAGTTTACACACTACTCAGCACTCTAAATGATTTTACAGAGCAGGCCAGTGAACTATTGACCTCTCCGCTGCAGAGAAAAAGAAAATACAATGACTAACAGTTGAGATAACAAGCTTCAGAAGACAGAGCTCTCTGCGACTTTGAAAGTTGTGGAGCTCAATGACTCTTTTGCATAGATAACAACTGGAGTTTCGTAACTCTTCCTGTACTGGAAACAATATTAGACTTGTGTCTCTGCTCCTAATGTTTTATTTCTTAGCTGTACTACACATACAAATCATTATATCATTTTTTTTTTCGCTTGAGTGTCTCTTTAAAGGGAGTGTATAGATTTTTTTTCTTAATTTAATTTTTTCTAGCAATGTTATATTTATGGCATTGAATGCAAAACAAATATATTTTTTTGTTTTTCATTAGGAACTTTCCCAATAATTATTAAAAATAAGTTTTGGTGCTCCCCCTGCTGGTCAGGATGGTAAAGTCTGGTGAGCTGAAAAGGGTCTCTTTTTACTATCACAGCCATCAAGTCTTTATATCTGGCCATACACGTCAATTATGAACCGACAGGCCAAACTGATTGATTTGGTCTGATTAGAATTTGATCGGATAGCGATTGATTCCCTCCCTATGCGGTGAACGCATTCTCGATCAACACCGATTGATCTGTCGGCATTGTACAGCTCAATGGATTGCAACACTATGGGAAATCAATCCTAGGCTGCTCTGTCCTGCTTGGAGATAGACCCAACATGTTTGAGCAATAAACTGCTTAGAATCAAATAAAAGGGAATTGATCGAGTATATTGGGGCAATAGATGATTGGCAGATTTGATAAAAGTGATCAAATCGACAGGGGATCAGACCAAAGAATTGATAAGTGTATGGACAGCCTAAAGGTGGCCTCAGATTTTTATTGAAAAAACGAAATAATCGATTGTGCTTTGTCGATCAAAAAAAGATTATTTTCTAGTCAATCGTTTTGTTCAGATAAACAGGAAGATAAAGCTATTTGATTGTACTATACACAGGAACCTTAACAAATAGAAAAAAAAGCTTTCAATCGTTCCGTACAACCGATCATTTTTAGCAAATTGCCATAAAATTGGATCATTTTATTGTATCGTTTGTGGCCACCTAAGGGCCCTTTCACACCTATGCGGGAATCGTGTGATTCCTGCTAATCGCTAAAGCGCTAGCGGTTTTTTAAAACGCTAGTGCTATATCAGTCTATGACAGTGTTCACACATTAGCGATAATCGCGGGCGTTCCGCAATTATCGCTAATCGTAAAACGTGTTGCATGCAGCATTTTTCGATGATTTTTGAGTGATCGCCATTAGCATATATAGAAACGCTAATCGCGATCACTCCAAAAACGCAGAATTGTACCGTGATTTTTCCACGTTAAATCGCAGAAAAATCACCCACGGAAACCGCTACCGCAAATTGCTAGTGGTTAGCGATTTTAGGTGAATGGGCCCTTAAGGCTAAAACTGCACCCGGATCAGTGTATTGATAAATTGCTGCGATGAACCAATGAAGAACTTTTTTTGCATGCAGCCATTCAGCCTAACTAGCAGGCGGAGCATCAAAGGCAGAACATTTCTCATCTTTCATATTTTTCTTCAAAGAAAAATCCTTTTTAATAGTGGACTGAAAAAATAAAATTAAAATTAAAAAATTCTATACATTTCCTTTAAAAAAAAGAAAAAAATTCCAGCCATCTTCTCATCCCAGATAGAATGGGAAAGAGTTAAAACTTTATGGCTGTCTTTGTAGATGTGGGGGAGAATTCCCTTTACTTCCTGTCCCTATGAGCACCTGTCATGGAGGAGGAAGAGGAAGAAGTCTCCACAATGGGAACCACCAGCATTAAAAACTCAAGAGAGGTTGTTAAAAGGAGCTTATAGTCAATGATATGGAGGCTGTCATGGTGACCTTATGACTCCAGTAGTGACAGACAGGAAGTGGGGAAATCTCTCTAGTAGTGATGGGCAGGAAGTGGGGAAATCTCTAGTAGTGACGGGCAGGAAGTAGGGCAATATCTCTAGTAGTGGCGGGCAGGAATTGGGGAAATCTCTCCAGTAGAGATAGACAGGAAGTGGGGCAATCTCTCCAATAGTTACAGACAGGAAGTGTGGAAATTAGTCACAGACAGAAATCGGGGAAATGTCTCCAGTAGCGACAGAGAGGAAGTAGGAAAATCTCTCCCAAAAACTGACACACAGGAAGTGGGGAAAGCTCTCCAAGAGTGACACACAGGAAGTGGGGAGATGTTTCCAGTAGCGACAGAGGCATCAACAAAACCTTGTGTAGAGCAGGATATGAATTAAAATACTATTTCCTGTCTGTAAGATTACCAGTTTTTTTTGTTAAAGCCTCACTGCTTTCTAGTGGGCACACAGGCGGTATTTTAACCCTTTTCACTTATCTGAACTAAAATAAAATTTGGTTTTAATAGAAAAAAATCTCCCAGCAACTCTTGTGCCTCAAATGGGATTTGCAAAGGTCGGCTGGGCGGTTGGGCATGTTGGTATGTGAAAAGTTTGACACCCAAGCGATGCAGATTTGGCCTCATTTAGATTAGCAGAAATATAATATATAATATTGTGGACAGGGCATGAAGGCTTCCGAGCCTGTGTGTCTCGCCAGTGCAGCAATAAGTGAACACATTCCCACGCTGGGCCTGATGTCGCATGTTTCTGTGAAGCCCAGCGGAGGCTCGAGGGGGCCAGCGAGACGCTCATCTTTCTAGTTTGTATGCCAATCGCACGCAGCTTGGGTTTGGCCCAATCAAATGCCCTTCCTGCCGGTTTGTATTGGCCAAATCCCAAACTGTATACAAAACTAAAAACCTCTCCCTATCCATCCCTAGTGGATGCCTTGTTATAGGAATCAGAGGCCCCGCCCCACGGGTGACTGGAGATCTCCCATCACCTGTGCCCAGAGGAAATCATGACCATCGGGGTCACCTAGTGGACAACCAGGAACAGGAAATATTTACAGTCCAGGATGTTACTTGTGTGGCAATGAGTGACAGTATACAGAGTGTTACCCCACCTCCCGGAGCTCTGCGTAGTGATCTGCGCTGCTTTACTGAACCAGAGTTCCCCCCCCCCCATCTTTTCATGTCTGTCCTCATCATTTCATTACGGTTACAATAGAAGGAATCTCTCCAGTCTCTCGTTACGCATAATATGCCTGACGTCTGTCTGAATGTGGCGAAGATGGTTCAGCATTCTCTGTTTTCTTTTACACATTTCATATGCTTTTTGCTTTTGTTACATCTTTGTTTGTTCTTTTTTGTTGTTTTTTTTTTTATTGTGTTACTGTATCGAGCCTGTATATGTTGTCACTACGTGGGAGTGGCTAAATTTAGCTGGTCCATCAAAAGGGGTGCAAAAGAAAAAAACTCCATCCCTTGGCCTCATGCAAATAATTGTAGCCCTCGCGTCAAGCAGCAGGCGAATGCTGTTTGGACGCTGTGGGAAACCGCTTTGGTTTTCTTTGCCTCTTGTATAATCGGCCTCGGCGGGCTCTGCCGGAAAGAGCTGTGCACGTTTAAAGGGACGCTCCACTTTTGCTGAAGAAAGCTCATTGTTGCAGTTTAGGTTAATGGCAAACATAATATACCTAATACACATCCATTCCATGGTGTTCCTAGCTGAAACTGGCAAACAGGAGCATTAAAGTTAGCTGCTGGCCAGTGTGTTAGTCCCCGTGGTAAAACAAGTTACATAGGCTCCTGCTCTGTGCAGATAACTGCTTCTGCAGTGCAGCCAAGTGGAAGTTTCTGGACAGTCTCATGGCAACAGTACTCCAAACCCGATTGAAATCCGATTGTACCACCTGCTTAGAAATTCTTAGCTGGTTACAGATCGAAATGGAAAGGCCATTTTTAACTACAATGAGTTACAATAAGAGACAGCAATGCAGCACCCATCTTCAAGTATGGTAAATTGAAAGTGGAATTTACCTCTTAAATAGAATCTGTATTGTTAAAATCGCACAAAAGTAAACATACCAGTGCGTTAGGGGACATCTCCTATTACCCTCTGTCACAATTTCGCCGCTCCTCGCCGCATTAAAAGTGGTTAAAAACAGTTTTAAAAAGTTTGTTTATAAACAAACAAAATGGCCACCAAAACAGGAAGTAGGTTGATGTACAGTATGTCCACACATAGAAAATACATTCATACACAAGCAGGCTGTATACAGCCTTTCTTTTGAATCTCAAGAGATCATTTGTGTGTTTCTTTCCCTCTGCAGCTATCATCCACTGAAGTGTCAGGCTGTTTCTTCCTGCAGAGTGCAGACAGCTCTGCCTGTATGTAATTCCTCAGTATGTGAAAGCCCAGCCAGCTCAGAGGAGGATTTATCCAGCTTGTAAAAGAGAAGAGAGAAGCTGTCCTAATCTAAATAATACACAGGCAGTGTGCAGAGAGGGGCCTGGAGGGGGGAGATGCATCACAGAACCACAACACTGAAGAACTTGGCAGCCTTCCAGACACAGGCTGACAAGTCTGACAAGAGAGAGATAAGTTTATTTATTACAGAGATGGTGATAGTAGAACGTGCTGCAGTAAGCCAGAACACATTAGAATAGCTTTTGGAACTTGTAGGATGATAAAAAACAGGATGCAATTTTTGTTACGGAGTCTCTTTAAAGGGCAACTGAAGCAGGAGAGACATGGAGGCTGCCATATTTATTTAATGCAGCTTATCCAGTCGGACTTCAGTCAGAACCATCTAATCTGCTGCATGCTTGTTCAGGGTCTATGGCTGATAGTATTAGAGGCAGAGGACCAGCAGGACAGCCAGGCAATCTGCATTGTTTAAAATGAAACAAATATATCAGCCACCATATGTCCTTCACCTTGGGTTCCCTTTATAGGACAACTAAAGCGAGAGAGATATGGAGGCTGCCATATTTATACGGAACGCTGCGTGTCTAACAATGACATGGGGGGGGGGGGTTACAAATGCCGCCTAATGGCAGCCCGGAGGCTGAACTGTTCAGACAATCACACAGTTCAGCTCCCAGAGCGAAAGGGGGCTTAGAGGTGTGAACTAAAAATTGGGGGCCTAATGTTAAGCAAACTCTGTACTGTTGCCATAGTTACAAGGAAGCCTACTTTGAAGCAAACTGTACTGTTGCCATAGTTACAAGGAAGCCTACTTTGAAACAAACTCTGTACTGTTGCCATAGTTACAAGGAAGCCTACTTTGAAGCAGACTCTGTACTGTTGCTATAGTTACAAGGAAGCTACTTTGAATCATTTCAGTTTGTCTAGAAAATCTGCAGACCAAACTGGTCATTTTTAAGAAGACTGAAATCATGTGAAAGTGCCTGTGATATATTGTATCAAATTTTAAATGATAATTTATATTCCCCTTTAAATACAGTGAAGACCTCTGAGTACTTTTAGTGGGGTCAGTGAAGTGGTTTATGGTGTATAAGTTAGGGCGGCTGTATCAGATGGTTCTGGGTTAGCAGGTTTCAGGTTGATGTGTCTGGCAGCTAATTGTTTTATGAAGCATTTTTTTTCTATTTTTAATCATTCTCGAAGGAAAGCTCCTGAGCCACTGCTAGTAAATCTAGATGCAGAATCCCCTTTTATTGTTCATTTTATGTGGCAAGTACACTTTAAACTGTGTGCTTTACCAGTGCAGTAGACAGCCTGTTTGTTTTTTTACAAGGAAACTGGGTGTTGCTGGTCCCAGAAATTCATGGACAGCAATATGAAGTTTAATTTTTACCTGCGTTCAGATAATTTCAATAGAATAGTAAGCTTTCTTTTGCCTGCGTATCCCAACGGGTTACAGACTAAGGGCTGGGACTAACAAGAGCACTTTCAGCCATGTTATGGCATCGCCGGCGATTCCAAAAGCGATAGGCTAATGAAAGGCAATTGCGGGTCCTGCAGGTTTTTATTTTTTGCTGTTTGGGTTTTTTTTTAATATGTACAGCCATTACACAGTGTTCCTAGCAGATGGGAGTGTCAGTATAGTCATTGGATTAGTCCCAGTGTGCAAAGAGAGTAACTAAGGTTGCTGTCCGCTGCAGTAAGTAAAGATGGATGCTTCTGGCCAGTCTGTAGCACACAGTATGGTTGCCATGGTTGCAAGCATGTGCAGTTTGATCTTCATATCCGCTGTGGAAATTCATAGCTGGATGCAAGCCGCATAGGAAAGCTCATCCTCAGTAACCTAAATTACAAAAAAAACCAGACTTGTGCATTAACCCACTGCAGGTTTTATAGCAGTTTTGGGTTTTATTTCTTTTACAAAAGTGGAACCCTCCCTTAAATGTCACCAGCTGATCTCCCAGGTTCATATTTTGTTTACATTTCTGAAGCAGCTTTTAGGGTAGAATGACGTAAGAGCCTTTTTTTGTCCTTTGAATTTACAACTGAGGCAAATATGGAAGCAGCCATCTGTATCCCATTCTCACTTGACTTTCATGCTGATTGCTGGCTTCAGTCGTGTCTGATCACCCTGGAACAAGCCTGCAGTATACCGTCTGCACCTGAATTGGGAGATCTTTTTCATAAGCTCCTGATCTGTCCATAGCAGACCCTGGACTTGTTCCATGTGTTAAAGGACAACTGAATTATGAAGACTATGGAGGCTGCCATATTTATTTCCTGTTAATACCAGTTGCCTGGCAGCCCTGCTTATCTATTTGGCTGTTGTAGTGTCTGAATCACGCCAGAAACAAGCATGCAGCTAATCTCGTCAGATCTGACAATAATGTCAGAAACACCTGATCTGCTGCATGCTTGTTCAGGGGCTATGGCTAAAAGTATCAGAGGCAGAGGATCAGCAGGACAGCCGGGCAATGTGCATTGATTTAAAGGAAGTAAATATGGCAGCCTCCATATCCCTCTCACTTCAATTGTCCATTAAGTTATGTAAAAAATTGTAATAAGGCATCTTTTTCCTTTACTTATGTATTTAGCCCCTCCCCTGTTACATGCTGCCCAGGCAAGGCACCGAGTGCAGTGCTAGTTATGCTGGGAGCTGATAAGCCTCTACCTCCAGCTCACAGTGGCAGTCACACACCCCCCTGGAGCCCCCCTCCTGGATCCTTTTTTTTCTTATAAAAGATACTAATGCTCAGGGTTACCGGGAGACAAACACTTATGTAGCTGAACACACTCACAGCTAATAATCATATTCAGGAGGGAGGAGCTGGAGGAGGAGCTGGCTGGCAACTGACACATGCCAACCAGCATATGGAGGTACACTCCCCCAGGCAGCAGACATAAAAATGATGCCATCTGAAAAGTAAAATTATACCTTTTATGCTTAATACTAATATTTATCACACGTTTTACGTAATTGGTATTACAGTCTCTACTTTGGCCTCAATTCACTAAGCAGTTTAGACTAGACTACTGATGGTTTTTAGTCTACTGATGGTTTGGTCAGTTGCATCAAAGGGGAATTCACTATTACCAAATTTTTTAGACCTGTTTTTAGACCTGGTCTAAACCATTTGGTAATTAGGTGGGTAAAGCAGGGGAAATAATCAAAAAATGCAATTCACAAACAAGTAGCTATGACTGACATCCTTCTCTGATGAGCTCCCCTCTGCATACAATTAATCTCCTGCATAATTAATTCAAAAGGTTCCATCCTCACATCTAAAATACCTCACAGAATTACTTTACCTACGGAAATCAGCTGGTCTAATCTGTCAGAAAAAGTGGGCGTGGTTACTCCTTGTTTGCTTTTGTGAATTGTGTAATTAATTACTGAATGTCAGACCAGGTCTAAAAACGGATCTAAAACATTACACCAAACCATCAGTAGACTAAAAACCATCTGTAGACTAGTCTAAACTGCTTAGTGAATTGAGACCTTTAGGTCCACTTTAAGGAAGCTGCCATTGATGGCTTTCTCCCGGGAATGCAGGTTACCCATGTGCCATTCCTAGACTAAGATCATTACATATTCATGGACTGCGTAAAACATCAGCGCACCCAATCTGCACGCCTGTTCCAGCTCTGTGACAGGCAGGAAGCCAGCAGGACAGCCAGACCACTCATAGGTCTCTGGAAGGAAGTCCGCTATGGTTGCCCCCACATTTTTTCACTGACAGTGTAAATAAGCTATGCTAAGCGACAGAGATATTTTTGCCACAACCTCTGCGTATTGCACTAATCTTACACAAGCAGATCTTTATCCAATCTCGGCTTAATGTCCGGGTACAGGAAGGTGGGAATTTTGGGAAGTTCTGTAGACCAGGCATTGTCGCCATGGTTGCAGAGGGGTTACATTTTAAATTTACCCGTAATTTTTAATGAGCTGCAAACTGACATGGTAAGTTCATTTTTTCATAAATTACTGACCAGTTTATGTAGCATTCATGGTATATAGCATCTTGTTTTATTGAAGTATTTTCTTCTGTTTTGGAAGAAAAGCCACGCCTACATAAGAAAAAATGCATTCTTTTTAGATTTTCTTAGGTGCAAATGATCTTGCTGATGTTTTCTCCTTTGTACTCCACTGACCACCGCATTAGGTTTAGCTGTGCCCATCAGAAAGCAAAGCGAGGAGGTCTCCCTCCCCAATGAATTCTCTATTCTGCAGGAATAAAGTTTGTGGGGAGTCCTGGTGGGAGGGTAACACCTTCATTGTGTACCATGTAGAGAGAAGAGGCGGCAAGCACATGTTGCGAATACCTGAGGTAGGACCACTTCGGTCCGCAACATGCCACATATCTGTTCCACAATACAACGCATCTTTGCAGCCAGTGGTGCCTCGCCTCTTTTTTTCTTTCTGGTATTCACAGAGGTTGTGTGAGCAATCCGACCAAGGTTTGGGCACCTGCATATTCCCTGGTATAGGCAATCAGGGCCACTGTTTCCGTGGAATCCTGTATGTTGGTTGACGCCTTCATTGTGGTCTTGTGGGAGGAGCTGAGACACACTGCGATAGGAAAGCTTCCTGTGTAGTCTCCAAAAGATAGTTAAATTTTTATTTGTTTTAAATCTAAATGATCAGGTTTCGGTTGTGATGTATCCCACTCCGTTGATGATCACTAGTCTCAGTTGCACTATTGTATTTGAAGAGACCATTTGGGTTAGAACATTTTTATTATTTTTTTTTAAATTTCTACTTTTTATTACTGATCAGCCCAGCTCTCAACAAAAAACTTTAAAGCAGCTTCAAGTCTCACCCGGTAAGATCTCTAATACTCTAATACAAATCTCTAATACTTAAAGGGATACTGTAGGGGGGTCGGGGGAAAATGAGTTGAACTTACCCAGGGCTTCTAATGGTCCCCCGCAGACATCCTGTGCCCGCGCAGCCACTCACCGATGCTCCGGCCCCGCCTCCGGTTCACTTCTGGAATTTCAGACTTTTTAAAGTCTGAAAACCACTGCGCCTGCGTTGCCGTGTCCTCGATCCCACTGATGTCACCAGGAGCGTACTGCGCAGACACAGACCATACTGGGCCTGTGCAGTATGCTTCTGGTGACATCAGCGGCAGCGAGGACACGGCAACGCAGGCGCAGTGATTTTCAGACTTTAAAGTCTGAAATTCCAGAAGTGAACCGGAGGCGGGGCCGGAGCATCGGTGAGTGGCTGCGCGGGCACAGGGTGTCTGAGGGGGACCATTAGAAGCCCCTAGTAACTTCAACTCATTTCCTCTGAACCCACTACAGTATCCCTTTAAGGTGGACAAACACTATACAAATGTTTGTTTATTTACTATTCAAGAATTACAAAGAAATTATTCTGATTGGTTGTAACATTTTAAAAATCTGGCCAATGTATTAAACATGTACTCATTTTTTTGCCTAATTATGAAAAGAAATAATGGAAAACTGAAAAAAATACTTAGATCAATAAATCAAGAAATTGACAATCTATCCTACACCATTCAATTTTCATTAAAAAAAAAATTGATCAGAAAAACCCATCACTCCCGATCTTCTTTTTCTGGAAAAAAAAATGGGAAATTCGATCAGATTTCTCGAAAGAATAGAAAAAAGCTTTCGATTTTTATTGATAAAATTTATCGATTGGATAATTTTATTTCATTGTGTGTGGCCACCTTCAGTCTTCCCTTTGCAGCCAACTTTTTGGAGAATTCCACAGATGATCATGACCAGTCATCCAGAAAGTAAGCCAATGATGTCATTTGGCATGGTCAACTGCCCAGTTGCTCCTCATCAGAAGGGGCATGGTGAATGTGAGGATAATAGAATGGAAACATTTCCAAGGTACATGAATTTGCCTAAAATGATTGTCAATTTAGCATGAACTATGTATTATCATAATCTCATTGACCATGCCTATACAGTAGCAGTGAGACGTAATGGTCAAAGCAATGGCCAGAGTGTAGAAATCTTGGCCATCTGTCTGGATGTAGAATTTGCATAAGTGTGAACGGTTTTGCACGAGTCATAATTGGCAAACGACTTTTCCCAAATTAGCAAAAGTTCTCATACCATTCACTTTTTTAGTTCCAGTCAAAATAGAAATTGCTCATTGCTAGAACTTTTCGATTAACACTAGTGACTAGAAAAACATTGTAATAGGCCTATATCTACTGACCCCCTCAGGATTTTAAAAGGAACCTCAGGTGAGAGGCCTATGGAGGCTGCCATATTTATTTCCTTTTAAACAATACCAGTTGCCCGGCGGTCTTGCTGATCTTTCTGGCCAGTAGGGTCTAAATCACTCACCTGAAACAAGCATGCAGCCAATCTTGTCAGATTTGTCATAGACATGCTGCATGCTTGTTCAGTGTCTATGGCTGAAAGTATTACAGTGGATCAGCAGGACAGCCAGGAAACTGGCATTGTTTAAAATAAACATGTCAGCCTCCATAGCCCTCTCACCTCGGGTTCCCTTGGAGTTTACCCCGTGGAACGCTCTAGCTGCTGGAAATAAAATTCTTAGCTTTTGGTAGCGTAATTCTTACGTTTGTGGTAATTTTATGCAAATGTAAGCAACTGGAAAATGGTAAATTCAACGATTGCTGCAGATGATCCATTTTCAAGCCACCTCATTTTTGAAAAAATGACCATAAAATTTGCACATCTTGGAATTAATTGGCATCTCAATGACTATCCCTGTTGAGCGCTACAAAAAAAAGAGAACAGATCCTGGTATCAATTTTCTTCAGCTCTCGAATTGATCCTATGCTTCCCTGTCCACTGTGGTTGTCTTCTAGAAGTTGCCCATTATTGGAGGTTTATCAGCTATTGGGGGAGAGACTGAGACTGCCTTAAACTTTTTTTTAAAAAACTTTATATTATTTCTCCTTTTTGTGTCTTTATGTGTGTGTCCCGAGTTGGGTTTCTCGGAGGAAATGCTGGTATTTCCTATGTAAATATTGTATCTTGGATGTGTGTGCTTGTGCAGTAATGGTACCACAGCTTTGTTTGAAGGTTGAGATCTTCTATTTCCAGTTTTTCCCCAATATTTCCAAGCCACACACAAAATAACCTCCAACGTTGTGTGGTAGTATGGGTCAATAAATCTGCTCTTCTCACTTCACCGGAGGTCCTCACAATGGACATTGTTCAACATGATTAATCCGGCCTGCTCATTGCAGTGTACATCAACTCACGACGAGTCTTCATGGACTGTTTGGTTCAAAGTCTGTTGCGGGCTGACTTGACCGTCACTTGTCGCCCAACTTGAGAAGTCATTATACAGCTTAATTGTCTTCAGATCATGGAAGAGTCATCCAAAGCCGATTCAATCTAAGAACGTTTCAGAACATTTTACTTCCCCATGCAATCTTTTCTTTTCAAAGCTGGTCCCAGGACGCTTGACGTAAGTGAATGCAAAGCATTCTGGGAGGCGGTTGGAATGCCACTCCCTCCCTCTCTCTTTCTTTTGTAGATAGTTAACTCTCGGCAACACTAGAACTTGTTAAATAAGAGACTTTTTGTCAATATCTCCCAATTGTATGAAGACTTTTTTTCTCACACTATATCGTAAGCCTACGTCTGCAGCTTCCTGCTGGCTCACTTATCGGACATTGCGGTTTCCATGTCTTGTAGTGCTATCGAGTGGAAAGACAATAACGTTAGACGCGGTCGAAGAAAACCGCATAGCAGTAGCAGTTTCTTAGTAAGCTAATCTTTCGTCCAGAGCACAATGTAGACAAAGAGACTTGTGTAAGGATTCCGGACTACGACACTTGCCTATTGCCAATCTTGAAAAAAAAAAAAAATGTTCTCTCCTTTTTAAATAGCTATAAAAAAAATTCTTTGAGAAAATAAAAAAAGTACATTTGAGCATGTGCTGTGGTTGTTTTTATTGATATGGTTAAAGCACCCTCATGTATTTTACCATATAGATCAGTGGGAACATTAGAGAAAACACCTACCATGCGTTCTGTTTCATTCTGCACTGCACAGCTTGTTTCTAATCAGCGACTGAGCATTCAGTCTGGCTTTGCTATAATGACTCCGCTATAATGATTACTGAGCAGAGCCAGCAGGGGGCAGGCTTGGACTTGAAAAGACATGAGCTATAAATATTCCTGAGCAAAGCCAGACTGAATGCTCAGTCGGGGATTTTATCAGGGCTGATAACAAGCAGGCTGTGCAGTGAAGGATGAAACAGAAAGCATGGTAGGTGTTTTCTCTAATGTTCCCACTGATATATATGGTAAAATACATGAGGGTACTTCGTCTCTGGTTCCCTTTAAGTGGACCTGAACTCTTGCACAGGACAGAAAGGAAACAGAGAGAAATGCACCTTGTATGTATTTAGAGAGTTTAGCCTAATTCCACCTGTGACTAATCACAACTGTAATTTGATTTCTCAGCTGTGTCAGCGGACTGCCTCGACAGAGCAGCTGATTTGTAAACACAGGATTTTAACCCTATGTCTGCTTCCATGAAAGCAGGAAGTATACACACTCAGATTTATTGCAGGATTTATACCAGCTATAACAAATTAATGTTTCTCTTTAAAGGTTATTATGTTGTTGCTTATCGTTTACAGCAGAGAGGGTGCTCTGAGTTCAGGTCCGCTTTAATATGCTTCATGTGGTGAATCTGACATTTTAGAAATCTGGTTTATTTATCGAAGTGTACCGAAACTAAAAATATTCATAGCTTAGAGTTTGGAACCCAACAGCAAAAGAGACTTTTGCTCTTCATTCCTCTGTTTCCTGATTATTTTATCTGAAAGTGATAAGCAAGTGACTCATGCTGCTAGTTCACAAATTATTATATAGTGCCGACATCCTTAGGCTCCCTGCACACTGCAAATTCCGTTTTGCGGTTCTGTTTCCGATTTTCAATTCTGATTTTCCCTGAATGCAATCAACAGAATAACGGAGGAAAAAAATGCAGCATGCAGTAACGATTAAAAATCGGAATCGGATGTAAATCGCGATTAAAAATCGGAATTGCATGCAGTGTGCAGGGGACCTTATAGTCTTGTCACTAACCGAGGTGGAAGTTGTGGCCGCCCCTTCTTCTCCCTACAAACTGCTCCCATTGGTCACCTTTCGCCACCTCTACAGCAAAAAAAGTAAGCAGTTAAAATCTGACTGAACCAACAGGTCCATCATCTCATGGGTGATTTCTCAGGGTTTTCTTTGTTTTCAAAAGTATTTCCTGAACGGCGGTTGCTAAGTCTAAGTACCAAAATAGTAAGTATGGAGGCTGGCTGTTGTCTTACTAATTTGTCAGTTAGACTTAGCAACTGACGTTCAGAAAATGCTTTTGAAAACAAATAAATCCCGAAGAATCCCCCATGAGGAGTTGGACTAGTCCAGAACCTGTCGGTTATGACTGGTTTTAGCTGCTTACATTTTTTGTAATAGTGGTCCTTTAAATTTTATATTGTGCTTTTCTCTGATGGTCCCTAATTGTTGCCATCAGTCACAGGCAGTCTGCAATTTCTTCTAAGTGTTCCTGCCAGAAATAAAACCTGGTACACACTTTCAATTATGATTGGCCAATCGCTTCTCTGTTTTTTGCAAGCGTATCGCTTTGAAATCGAATTCAATCATCGATGATACCAAAGCACAGGCCTCAACAATGGAAGTCTCTGCATTGGAGCTTGTAGTTTATTGCAATAGGATTGTGAGAGTATGTTTATCTGGAGGCTGCCGGGTTCCAGACTTGGATGTGGTATACAGATCAGGATGGGTCACCTACAAGGCAAGCTAGGGAAGTGCCTAGGGCCCGGTTGGTGTCTGAGGGCCTGCCTAGCTGCCCCCTCCTCCGATCCCTTTTACCATCTCACCTTACCAGAAAAGCCCGGTGATGAGTAGGAGGAGCCACACTTGCTATCTTGCCTAAACCTGATACAGATGGACCCCAGTGTCACCTCAGTAAATGTCTCTGTCATGGCGATGTCCATAACACAGAAATCTAGAGGTGACCCCCTCTGATACCCATATATCTGTGCAGCTGATCATGCTGTACAGTATGTGATTGTAATAAGAGACAGGTACTCTTAAGCAGGAGATACCTTATTAGCTGTACTGCATGTGTTATTGGCTGGACTGAGCAGAGCAATGCTTGTTCTGTTGGCGGGGACAGAATTTCCTGCCTATTTTACAGGTTTTGTCTGGTTCTCTCTGTCCATGCCTGATCTGTATCCGCACAGGGTGGGTTTACAGGGATATCTGCACACAGCTGCCCGCAGAGCCCTGATAAATGTCACCCCCTCATGGCTGTGATGTTTGGCCCCTGCTTAGGGATCAGAATATGATCCTTCTTGGCAGAGTTTCTTATTCCCCAGACAAGCTTGTGCCGCAGTTACATACACTGTCCTTGTTGCTATGGGAGGGAGTTGAGTGTATGACACAATGGCATTGGCCAAGTTGATCCGACTGGCAGATCGATTGTGGGTTGGGAGCTACTGTACGCATTCCCGATTATCCGCTGAGGTGGTTGTTATTGGCCTCCTCAGCTGATTTTAATCTTGCATGTGTATGTAGCTTAAAGTGAACCTCCGTACTAAAAATCTACTCAGCAGCACTGAAAAGACTTGGTGTTTCTTTAACAGTTTCACAGCATCAGAACTTTGTTTTTCTTACCAAAGCATCATTTTTAGCTAAGCTCCACCCATCAAAGAAAACTGCCCGGGCTTTTTTTCCCTGATGCTGTGCAAAGCATGATGGGATTTCCTATGTTGTTGTTCACGTTGCCTAGCAACTGGGAGTGGTGATCAGTACACAGGACAGTTGGAACTGTCTCATGCTTCTTTTCACCTCCTTTCAACCAAAAAGATGGCTGCCCCCATGCAATCACAAACATTTGCCTGTCCTTTTAAAACAAGGTGGGTACGAGATTATATTACCTATCTATTTTAATTAACATAACTAATGTAACTTAATGACAGTATGTTTGTTTAGGCTGAAGTTCCTCAATATTTCCAATGCACCGACGCTTCAAGGACTGGACAGTGACATTCAGAAAGCTGGGGATCTGAGAACAAGAACAGGCTGACACTTGGTGGCAGGGCAGTTTCTAGGCTATAGAACTCCAGGGCAGGGGTAAATAGATTGCACCCATAGACTTGGCCACACTGTTGTGAATTTGTAAGCAGAGGTGCTCCCCCAAGTATTACAAAGTCCCAATACAGAGCTAGCCAGAGGTGGCCCCCAGTATTAGGTAGCCGGAGGTAGCCCACCCACCACCATGGATCGGTAGCCAGAGGAACCCCCAGTATTAGGTAGCCAGATGCAGCGCCACCCACCCAGTATAAGATTACTCCACTGTTTAGGAGGCCAGTGAGGCTCTGTTTATACAGCCAGAGAGCCACATGGGAGGGGGGGGGGGGTGCAGCCAGAGCAGTTAAAGGATATCTGCAGTGAAAGAGTTATGGACTATTTATTTTCTTTCCAGCAATACCAGTTGCCTGGCAGTCCTGCTGATTCTCTGCCTCTAATAGTTTTAGCCATAACCCCTGAACAAGCATGCAGCAGATCAGATGTTTCTGAGATTATTGTCAGATCTGACAAGATTAGCTGCATGCTTGTTTCTGGTGTGACTCAGACACTACTGCAGCCAAATAGACCAGCAGGGCTGCCAAACAACTGGTATTGCTTAAAAGGAAACAAATATGGCAGCCTCCATATTCTTCACATTACAGTAGTCCTTTAAGATAACTCACCACACCACATCTCCTTCCTGCTCCTAGGCATCTCATCAGTAACAGCACCCCCTGTGATGATATCACGGGCTCTGGTACCAGTGAGATGGAACCTCTAGGAACAGAAAGGAGATGAGACCTTCCTATTTTTCACCAGTTTTAGAAGGAAACTGCACTACCTAGTGGGGGACGATTATCAATGTTGGTAGGTATTTAGAAATCCATGCAGAAGTGTCTCAGACATCCTAAGAAATCACTGAATAGTGCAGATTCCTTCTTAAACTGTTAGGAATAGGAGGAGTTGGGAAGGTCTCTCAGGCAGTGCAGTCTGTAAGGGGAATTACTGTTGCTGAGGTAACCAATACATCTGCTGTCAGCAAGCTCTGAGTGAGGGGGGAGGAGCTCTTCACAAATCACACCTAGCCTGCACTGCTAAACTATCTGTAGAACTGCTATGAAGCACTTCTTAATCTGCAGCAGTTTAGGGATGGATTTGCACTTTTAAACTGCCACTATTACATAGGATTTGGGAAGTTTCTTACTATCATGCAGAACAGTTCCTCTGCTGGTTAGAACAGTTTTTGAAGAAAAAAAACTGTAGGTAATGCTTTGATAAATCTGGCCCACTAAGTGCTTTTGAAAATAAAGAAAACCCTGACCCCCCCCCTCCATGAGGAGATTTTCCCATTCACTGCATTCATTAACTGAAACAAAATCACGCCTTACTGTTTCAAAACAGGCATTACTTTAATTACAGAAATGTTTTGTGAACTCCTCCCCCCCCCAATCACCACCACCCACCCAGTCAATCAACCCTCACACCTGATCTATTTATGTTAGAAAAACAATACTTTTAGTAGATTCGAAACCAGATGCACCATGTCCCTTCTACACTGTAGACAGAAACTGATCTGGTGGTTCGAGAAACCGCTTATAATTCTATTAGTCCAGTCTATATTTTGGCGACCACCAATAGCGAGAGCTGGAGTATTTCCTCACACAAAGATCCAACAACCTAAATACGTCCTCACTTTTTGGAACTCCATTTAAAGTCCTTTCAGGATGACAGACTCAAATCTTCAGCTCCTTGGGGGTGTGGTTTAGCAGGGCATCTTATTTGCATATTATTAGTCCCTCCCAGCTTGGAATCGGATACATTATCACTACTGGGTACACTATTGGAGACTTTGAAAACCTATTTTAGGACCGGAGTCCTCCTTTAATATTTAAACTTTCTACATTCCTGGTCACGTTCTTGCAGCAGTCATGTTTGCTTGTCCTGGATGCCCCTCTTCTGTGATTGGCTGTTTTACTGTCTTCACTTTTTTCGATACACTTGCGTGGGCTCCAGCTCTGGCCAATGATGGTACTCCATTACATTTTTGTGAGTCGCAGGATATTGAGGCGGGCCGGAAGGAAGGTGGCCCCAGAGGCGTAGCGGATCTCCCGGAGAATTCCCTCCCATGTCCTCTCATCTTCGTTGAACCTGGAAGTGGAACAGATGAAGAACACATTCGGTATAAGAATTAGGGTGACCTGGGTGTTGGTGATGAGGAACTTCTATATTTTTGTTTACTAGGCTGGTATTGGGTACAAGGAATCATTGCCCCATTGTAACCTATGCATGTTTACCTTTTTGTTGCACTAAACCTTTTAATTCTGTGCTCCTCTAAACCTTTTGTGCCAGAGCTTTCTTTCATGCTGTCCCTAGCCTTTGGAATTCCCTACCACACCCAGCAAAGACAGCCCCATCCCTAGAGTTTTTCAAATCCAGACTGAAAAGTCACCTGTTTAGCTTGGCATTTGCAGACTTGTAGAAGTCTTCCTCTGTACCAGAAGTCAATGAATTACAGTTCTGAGCCATGCTTATTCGCTTTGAGGTCTATGAGTGAAAAGCGCTTTACAAATGATATTTGTTGCTTAACGGAAGGTTATGAAGAAGTACCCTCAAAAGTAGGGATGGTTATTGAGATGCTCATATTTCTGAATGAATCCTAATGATACAAATACAGTATATGCAGCTTGGCAGAACATTTCCACCACTTTGGAATCAATAGCATCTCATAGACCGCTACTCATAGACTACTCAAAATATACTGCTTCAAAATTGCTGTCTACATCAGGCGATCACTAACCAACAACCAAGTCCCATTTCACAAAGGTTGGTTGTTCTCATCGCTACTAAAAATAAGTTAGATTTGGTGACAGTACAGTAGTAGTATAGCATTTCTAATAAAGGGAGGCCCTACCCAGTTTAGTATAGTCTTCCTAATAAAGGGAGGCCCTACCCAGTATTAGTATAGTCTTCCTAATAAAGGGAGGCTCTACCCAGTATTAGTATAGTCTTCCTAATAAAGGGAGGCCCTACCCAGTATTAGTATGGTCTTCCTAATAAAGGGAGGCCCTACCCAGTATTAGTATAGTCTTCCTAATAAAGGGAGGCCCTACCCAGTATTAGTATAGTGTTCCTAATAAAGGGAGGCCCTACCCAGTTCTAGTATAGTGTTTGTTCCTAATAAAGGGAGGCTCTACCCAGTATTAGTATAGTGTTCCTAATAAAGGGATGCCCTGCCCAGTATTAGTGTAGTGTTCCTAATAAAGGGAGGCCCTACCCAGTATTAGTATAGTGTTCCTAATAAAGGGAGACACTACCCAGTATTAGTATAGTGTTTGTTCCTAATAAAGGGAGGCCCTGCCCAGTATTAGTATAGTGTTCCTAATAAAGGGATGCCCTGCCCAGTATTAGTGTAGTGTTCCTAATAAAGGGAAGCCCTACCCAGTATTAGTATAGTGTTCCTAATAAAGGGAGACCCTACCCAGTATTAGTATAGTGTTCCTAATAAAGGGAGACCCTACCCAGTATTAGTATAGTGTTCCTAATAAAGGGAGACCCTACCCAGTATTAGTATAGTGTTCCTAATAAAGGGAGGTCCTGCCCAGTATTAGCATAGTGTTCCTAATAAAGGGAGGCCCTACCCAGTATTAGTATAGTGTTCCTAATAAAGGAAGGCCCTACCCAGTATTAGTATAGTGTTCCTAATAAAGGGAGGTCCTGCCCAGTATTAGTATAGTGTTCCTAATAAAGGGAGGCCCTACCCAGTATTAGTATAGTGTTCCTAATATAGGGAGGCCCTACCCAGTATTAGTATAGTGTTCCTAATAAAGGGAGGCTCTGCCCAGTATTAGTATAGAGTTCCTAATAAAGGGAGACCCTACCTGGTATTAGTATAGTGTTCCTAATAAAGGGAGGCTCTGCCCAGTATTAGTGTAACATTCCTAATAAAGGGAGACCCTGCCCAGTATTAGTATTGTGTTTCTAATAAAGGGAGACCCTACCCGGTATTAGTATAGTGTTCCTAATAAAGGGGGACCCTACTCAGTATTAGTATAACATTCCTAATAAAGGGAAGCCCTGCCCAGTATTAGTATAGTGTTCCTAATAAGGGGAAGCCCTACCCAGTATTAGTATAGTGTTCCTAATAAAGGGGGACCCTACTCAGTATTAGTATAACATTCCTAATAAAGGGAAGCCCTGCCCAGTATTATTATAGTGTTCCTAATAAGGGGAAGCCCTACCCAGTATTAGTATAGTGTTCCTAATAAGGGGAAGCCCTGCCCAGTATTAGTATAGTGTTCCTAATAAAGGGAGACCCTACCCAGTATTAGTATAGTGTTCCTAATAAAGGGAGACACTACCCAGTATTAGTATAGTGTTCCTAATAAAGGGAGACTCTACCCATTATTAGTATAGTGTTCCTAATAAAGGGAGAATCTACCCATTATTAGTATAGTGTTCCTAATAAAGGGAGGCCCTGCCCAATATTAGTGTAGTGTTCCTAATGAAGGGAGACCCTACCCGGTATTAGTAAAGTGTTCCTAATAAAGGGGGACCCTACTCAGTATTAGTATAACATTCCTAATAAAGGGAAGCCCTACCCAGTAATAGTATAGTGTTTCTAATAAAGGGAAGCCCTACCCAGTATTAGTATAGTGTTCCTAATAAGGGGAAGCCCTACCCAGTATTAGTATAGTGTTCCTAATAAAGGGAGACACTACCCAGTATTAGTATAGTGTTCCTAATAAAGGGAGGCCCTACCCAGTATTAGTAATAGTATAGTGTTCTTAATAAAGGGAAGCCCTGCCCAGTATTAGTATAGTGTTCCCAATAAAGGGGGACCCTACCCAGTATTAGTAATGGTATAGTGTTCCTAATAAAGGGGGACCCTACCCAGTATTAGTATAGTCTTCCTAATAAACGGAGGCCCTACCCAGTATTAGTATAATGTTCCTAATAAAGGGAGGCCCTACACAGTATTAGTATAGTCTTCCTAATAAAGGGAGGCACTACCCAGTATTAGTATAGTCTTCCTAATAAAGGGAGGCCCTGCCCAGTATTAGTATAATGTTCCTAATAAAGGGAGGCCCTACCCAGTATTAGTATAGTCTTCCTAATAAAGGGAGACCCTACCCAGTATTAGTATAATGTTCCTAATAAAGGAAGGCCCTACCCAGTATTAGTATAGTGTTCCTAATAAAGGGGGACCCTACCCAGTATTAGTATAGTCTTCCTAATAAAGGGAGGCCCTACCCAGTATTAGTATAATGTTCCTAATAAAGGGAGGCCCTACCCAGTATTAGTATAGTCTTCCTAATAAAGGGAGGCCCTACCCAGTATTAGTATAATGTTCCTAATAAAGGGAGGCCCTACCCAGTATTAGTATTAGTATAGTGTTCCTAATAAAGGGAGGCCCTACCCAGTATTAGTATTAGTATAGTGTTCCTTTCGTAATAAAGGGAAGCCCTGCCCCTTTTCTCTCGATACGCATCTGTTGGAAGGTAAGCTGCACTTCAGAGATTAGCAGAGATCGGTTGGCGAAGTTGCACCATCTGTGTCCCACTCACCTCCAGATGTCGTTGAGTTCTGTCGGCACCAGTTCTTGAGTCTCGCTCTCCACCGTGGCGAATCCACCAATGGCGTACAGCGTTTCCTCTATGCTGACCAGGCTGAGAGAGCTGCGTTCCTGGGGGAATTCCGTAAAATCCTCCCACCTGTGGAAAGAAAGAATCATCTGTGAGCAAAACAGACTGATCTGTGCCCATGCACTAGGCAATCCGATTGTAGTGATGGTCAAGGAGATGCAAATAACTTTGTTGATGCAAATTTATGCAGTTTGAAAATGAAGCAATCGAATTTTACCTCAGCAGGATTTGATTGTTTCAATTTCAAGCTGAATAAATTTGCATTAAAAATTGCATAAATTTGCATCAACTCAATGGTATTTGCATCTACTTGACCATCACTAGATTGTTCAAACTTACCAACATTTATGTACTATAAGACCAACAGACTGGCTGTAACTAGGATACATTGTTGCGGTATTCTCTGTTACATACATGCGGCAAGATTGGAGATTGTACAATGCATTGAAATAATATGCAGAAGTATTTATAAGAAACAATGGAAGATCTGTTTATTCTTTATTTAAAGGAGTCAGAGGATTTTGAAGAAAATGAGTGCATGTACTGCGCCTGCGCGAGCGGCGCTGTCAATCACCACCACGTGGGCCGGAGCGGACTGCGCAGGCGCAGTAGTACTGTGCCTGCACAGTCCGTTCCGGCCCACTTGGTGGTGAGTGGTGGTGATTGACAGCGCCGCTCGCACAGGCGCAGTACAGAGCGACCTGGAGGTCGCGCTGACGTCATCGCCGGGACCGGGGCGGACCTGCGGCGAACGGCTGCGGGCAGAGCTGCGGCGAGGGACGTCCTAGGAGCTTGGAGCTGGAGGAAGCCCCCAGTAAGTAGTACTCATTTTTTTAAATAACCCCTGATGACTCCTTTAAAGGACATTTAACCCTTTTTTATAACCAGGAAATGGAAACTGTATTGCTTTTCACTCAATGGAGTATATTTACTGATCTGCGGTAATCAGAATAATGTGCCTAAATGCTTAAAGAGAACCCGAGACGGTTCCATGGGTGGAGATGGGACACTAGGGCATGTTCTCTGCCTCATGACATGGCTCTGTTTCCCCACACCACTGCTCATTGCTCCTCCCACCGCCGGTCTATAGCCTCCTGAAATTAGCGATAATATATGTTGCTAACTCGGAGGTAAACAGAGGGGAGAGGGTGCAGGGTTTCCAGAGCTGCCATTGGGCAGCGCTCCCTGGCCACGCCCCCTGCTGCTCCCCTCGCCTCCCTGCATGCTATGACAGACACACAGGCCCATATGCAGTTCACTTTTTCACCTGAGTTTTCTCCTAGGTGATAATTTTAAACTTGTCAATAAAATGCCTTTTAAGCCACCAGCAAGCAAGAAAATGTTCAAAATAATATTGGTAGTACTTTTTCACCTACTTTTTGGTACTTTTTTAGTTGAAAAGTACTGGAAAGCTATTTTAAATCGAAGATGAAAAATTATCACCTAGGAGAAAACTCAGGTGAAAAAGTGAACTGCATATGGCCCACAGTCTTTTAGTGCAGCGTCGTGACCCAGAAAGTAAAAGTGGCCCACAGGAGCAGCGGGGAGTGGCGGTTTTGCGGCTACCTGATCCGCCCCCCGGATCAGGTAGCCTACTTTTATTTAATTTTATGAGTCCACCTCGGGGTGTCTTTAGGCTTAAGGTGCCCATACACGGTACAATAAAAACTATTTTTCCCATTTATTCAACCAAAAGATCGAAACGAATGAAAGTGTAAAAGAATATTTTTCTCGACCAAGAAAAAAGAATAAAAATTCAATAAAAATCTGATCGGACAGGTTGGAAAAATGTTTATGTTCGATCTAACGGAATAATCGAACAAAATTATGTAATCGAAAAAATGAAACAGTTGTACCATATATGGGCATCTTTATGAGTAGCGCATAATGCAATTAATTACTCTCTACTCGTGTATATTCTGTTTACAGCAGTTTAGTGATGAATACAGCCCCATGTTACTAAAGAGGAACTTAAAGAGACTCTGTAACAACAAAAACCTCCCCTGGGGTGTACTCACCTCGGGTGGGGGAAGCCTCCGGATCCTAATGAGGCTTCCCACGCCGTCCTCTGTCCCACGGGGGTCTCGCTGCAGCCCTCCGAACAGCCGGCGACTGTGCCGACTGTCAGTTCAATATTTACCTTTGCTGGCTCCAGCGGGGGCGCTGTGGCGGCTTTCGGCACGGAAATAGACGGAAATACCCGATCTCCGTCGGGTCCGCTCTACTGCGCAGGCGCCGGAAACTTGCGCCTGCGCAGTAGAGCGGACCCGACGGCGATCGGGTATTTCCGCCTACTTCGGAGCCGACAGCCGTCAGAGCGCCTGCGCAGGAGCCGGGAAGGTAAATATTACGTTACCGCTGCACGGAGGGCTGCAGCGAGACCCCCGAGGGACAGAGGACCGGCGTGGGAAGCCTCATTAGGATCCTGAGGCTTCCCCCACCCGAGGTGAGTACCCCCCAGGGGACGTTTTGTCGTTACAGTTCCTCTTTAAACCGGGATTAAACTTCATCCCAATCAGTAGCTGATACCCCCTTTCCCATGAGAAATCTATTCCTTTTCACAAACTGATCATCAGGGGGCTCTGTATGGCTGATATTGTGGTGAAACCCCTCCCTCAGTGTGATGTCATGACCTTGGTCCTGACAGTTTCCTGTCTGTGAACCTCATTGCATTGTGGGAAATAACAGCTGTTTCCAACTGCCAAGCAAGCATTATCTCCCTCTGTGAATAGAACTCTCAGTAACGAACATTCCGTGCAGATCACCTGGCAGAACTAAAGATGTCACCACCAGGGATACATTTCAGAATGTAAATCAGGGAGAGGAAAGAGTTTACAATGGCCAAACACTGACTAAATAATCAATGCATTAATATTGTAAGCAATAAACAATTGTATTCATTATGTTCTTTTCACTCCTCTGTCAGTAAATGCAGCTCACTTGTTAGTCTTGATGTCGTAGGCCTCGATGGAATTGGTCAGTCCCGTGTCGGTGACCCCGGCTGCAATGAGGATCTTCCCGTTGTGAATTGTGGCGCCGAACAGAGATCTGGCCGTCTTCATGGGTGCCAAATCCTTCCACTCGAACTTCTTGGGGTTGTAAACACAGACCCTGTTCAGGCATTTCCTGCCGGGAGACATGGAGGTGAGACAAAGGGCTTCCTGTTATCTGTTATACCACTTTAACCACTTTAGCAGTATGGACGAGCTCAGCTCGTCCATTACCGCCGGAGGCTGCCGCTCAGGCCCTGCTGGGCCGATTTTGATAAAATAAAAAGCAGCACACGCAGCCGGCACTTTGCCAGCCGCGTGTGCTGCCTGATCGCCGCCGCTCTGCGGCGATCCGCCGTGAGCAGCGGCGAAATAGGGTCCCCCCAGCTGCCCGAGCCCAGCATAGCCGGAACAAACAGTTCCGGCCAGCGCTATGGGCTGGATCGGAGGCGGCTGACGTCAGGACGTCGGCTGACGTCCATGACGTCACTCCGCTCATCGCCATGGCGACGAGGAAAGCCAAACAAGGAAGGCTGCTCATTGCAGCCTTCCTTGTTACTTCTGATTGCCGGAGGCGATCAGAAGAACGGATTCGGAGCGCCCTCTAGTGGGCTTTCATGCAGCCAACTTTCAGTTGGCTGCATGAAATAGTTTTTTTTTTTATTTAAAAAAAACCCTCCCGCAGCCGCCCTGGCGATCTCAATAGAACGCCAGGGTGGTTAAAGTGGACCTGAACTCTTGCACAAGACAGAAGGAAAACAGAGGGAAATGCCCCCTGTATGCATTTAGAGAGTTTAGCCCAGGCATGGACAAACTTGGCCCTCCAGCTGGTAAGGAACTACAAATCCCACAATGCATTTGCCTTTATGAGTCATGACTGTGGCTGTCAGACTCCTGCAATGCATTGTGGCACTTGTAGTTCCTCAACAGGGCCAAGTTTGCCCATGCCTGGTTTAGCCTGTCTAATCCCCCTTATCTGTGACTAATCACAACTATAATTTGATCTCTCAGCTGGCTGCCTGGGCAGAGCAGCTAATTTGTAGAAAGAAGGTTTTTAACCCTATGTCTGCTTCCATGAAAGCAGGAAGTAGACACACTGTACATTTATTACAGGATTTGTATCCGCTGTCACAAAGAAATCTTTTTCTTTTTGTATTATGTTGTTACTTATCTTTTAGGCCTCTTTCACAGTGTGATGTTAAAGTCGCACGTTAGAAAATGTTTTAACATGGACTAACGCACAGCAATACTAACTGTGCGACATTCACAGTGCACACGTTGCGTTTGTGTGTAACACGTAGCATTATTAGAAAGTGCTGCATGCTGCGTGTTATACACGTTATTAGCTGCGTTGGACTGTTTGCACATGCTCAGTAATGACCTGGAAGCATACTTTTCATTGCCTGTATGTCTACTGTATGCAACGATAGCAGGGCATAGAGTTGCGCTGTGGCATTTTTGTGTTGCGACTTTAACGTCGCATCAAAACGCAACGTCCCACTGTGAAACTAGCCTTAGAGTAGAGAGGAAGTTCTGAGTTTAGGTCTGCTTTAAGGAAAAGGGGCGGAGCTGGCAGAAATCCTCAGCGTTCATCTTACTGCTGAGCTGCTGAAAAAGCTTCTGCATTCAGAAAACTGTATATCAAACTCCAGGGATGGGAAACGAAACACACGTAATTCTGACTTGCATACAAATTTAATGAAAATTTGTGTGCAGTCAGGAATTGGGTCAGTGACATGCACTTTCTGACAATTTGCATTTGCTCTATTTGCATTAAATTTGCATGCAAACTGAAATTATTAGCATCTCACTGACTGTTTCTAGTGATTACCTGTATACGTCCTCCTAAGATAATGGATTCAGTTACATCACTTCCTGTTACAGCTCTTTCCATTATAACCCCGCCTTATAACATTCCCTCTCAGCAACTGATAACTGCCTGCTCACTCCCTGTAACACTCCCCCTTTCCGTCACATGGGCACAGGAGGAAGGGAGTGAATGCTCTGTCAGCTGACGCTGCAGCCCCAGCCTCACTTGGAGGTGTATGGAAGGCAGCTGGAGAATGCTAAGGATGAGATCAGAAGCTTTGAATTTGTGCTGCAGAAATTTTCCTATTTTATTTGCACAATTCATATAAAATATTTATTCTAGTAAAGGAGCACTATCGTGAAAAATGGTAAAATTTAAAGGGGCTCTGTGGACTTCTCAAATAAACAAAAACCGACACTTACCTGGGCTTTTATCGGCCCCCTGCAGCTGTCCTGTCCCGCGTCGTCCTCCGATCCTCCGTTCCCCGCCGCTGGTCCCGGTCTAATATTCGTCTTACAAGACGAGTAATGCACGCTCCCGCACCGCACGTCATCGGGGGCTTACTGCGCAGGCACAGTCAACTCCCGATGACTCGTGTGGGAGCAAGCAAGCGCGCAGCCATGGCCGTGCAGCCACAGTGTAATACGTCGCGTGATAAGCCCGGGACCAGCGGCAGGGAGCGGAGCATTGCAGGAGGACGGCGCGGGACATTACAGCTGCAGGGGGCCGGTAGAAGCCCAGGTAAGTGTCGGCTTTTGTTTATTTGAGAAGTCCACAGAACTCCTTTAAGATGCACACATACAAAATGTACATTTCTCCAAGAGTAAAATCAGGGCCAGTTCTAAAATTTTTGCTGCCTGAGGCAAACTTATGAGGATGCGCCCCCTCCCCCCCCCCCCCTTTCCCGATTATGAATGTTCGCAAAGCACCCGACAATTCGCACGACACGTTATACAGTGCCAGTTTTGTTACGTAGAGCTATTAGGCCATGTAATATTGACATGACATGCTGCAGCTCAGCACAATAGCACACTGGCTGGCTGCAAGTCTGTGACAAACAAACTGCTCACCCTCAGCTACTCCATTCCTCCTCAGTCAGGACAGCAGTGCCACCTCCTCCCTTCTGCTGTGCAAGTCAAATGAAACACTGCTGCTCTCCTGCCTCCCCCCCTCCTCACTCACTGTCAGACTCCTCACACAGCATAACAAGCTGCTTTTCCCCAATGCTGCTCCCCTGCCTCCCCCCTCCTCACTCACTGTCAGACTCCTCACACAGCACAACAAGCTGCTTTTCCCTAATGCTGCTCTCCTGCCTCCCCCTCCTCACTCACTGTCAGACTCCTCACACAGCACAACACGCTGCTTTTCCCCAATGATGCTTTCCTGCCTCCCCCTCCTCACTCACTGTCAGACTCCTCACACAGCACAACAAGCTGCTTTTCCCCAATTATGCTTTCCTGCCTCTCCCTCCTCACTCACTGTCAGACTCCTAACACAGCACAACACGCTGCTTTTCCCCAATGATGCTTTCCTGCCTCCCCCTCCTCACTCACTGTCAGACTCCTCACACAGCACAACACGCTGCTTTTCCCCAATGATGCTTTCCTGCCTCCCCCTCCTCACTCACTGTCAGACTCCTCACACAGCACAACACGCTGCTTTTCCCCAATGATGCTTTCCTGCCTCCCCCTCCTCACTCACTGTCAGGCTTCTCACACAGCACAACATGCTGCTTTTCCCTAATGATGCTTTCCTGCCTCCCCCTCCTCCTCACACAGCACAACAAGCTGTTTTTCCCCAATGATGCTTTCCTGCCTCCCCCTCCTCACTCACTGTCAGACTCCTCACACAGCACAACACGCTGCTTTTCCCCAATGATGCTTTCCTGCCTCCCCCTCCTCACTCACTGTCAGACTCCTCACACAGCACAACACGCTGCTTTTCCCCAATGATGCTTTCCTGCCTCCCCCTCCTCACTCACTGTCAGACTCCTCACACAGCACAACACGCTGCTTTCCCCAATGCTGCTCTCCTGCCTCCCCCTTCCTCACTCACTGTCAGACTCCTCACACAGCACAACACGCTGCTTTTCCCCAATGCTGCTCTCCTGCCTCCCCCTCCTCACTCACTGTCAGACTCCTCACACAGCACAACAAGCTGCTTTTCCCCAATGATGCTTTCCTGCCTCCCCCTCCTCACTCACTGTCAGACTCCTCACACAGCACAACACGCTGCTTTTCCCCAATGATGCTTTCCTGCCTCCCCCTCCTCACTCACTGTCAGACTCCTCACACAGCACAACACGCTGCTTTCCCCAATGCTGCTCTCCTGCCTCCCCCTTCCTCACTCACTGTCAGACTCCTCACACAGCACAACAAGCTGCTTTTCCCCAATGCTGCTCTCCTGCCTCCCCCTCCTCACTCACTGTCAGACTCCTCACACAGCACAACAAGCTGCTTTTCCCCAATGATGATCTCTTCACCTCACTCTCCTCTCGCTTCTCCTCCTACTCTGGCTGCATGCTGTTAGTGTAAACACAGTACAAACATGCCGCCCCTGTAATCTCTGTGCCTGATGCAGGTGTTTCACCTTGCTTCATGAGAGGCCCAGCCCTTTGTAAAATGCACAATAAATTGCCATTTTCGTAGGCTACTGTCACTTAGGGTAGGTAGGGAAAAGCTGTCAGATTGTGGACTAGTCCTTCTCCTCATGGGAGATTCTGAGTATTCCCTATATCCTGTACAAAAGCCCTCCCTGGAAAGGATCCATACAAAAAAAAAACAGTCACCTTCCCTACATTTTTTTGACAGTTGACCTGGCTGACTGCTGTTCAGCAAGTGCTTCGGTTAATAAGGATATACCTGAGAGTCCCCCACGAAGAGATGGACTAGTCCGAACCCTTTCAGATCTGTCAGATTTCCCCTATTTACTGTAAGTGGCAGCAACATAGGAAAAAATGTATTTACAGTGCATTTTATTCTGGGAGAGATCTACATTTTATGTGTACAGTATGTATCTTCCTTTTTTTAGATTGTTGTCCTTTAAATACAGAAAAACTAAGCATGTCTGAACCCTTGAGGGAGGTGGGGCTAAGGGTGTGGGGGGGCGGAGTCAGCAGCAGCCCAATCCCTCTGGTTGAACTTGATGGACGAATGTCTTTTTTCAAAAAAAATCCCAGCATTCCACTTACTTGTCACTGCCTTTGCCTCCAATGACATAGACGAGATTGTTGTGTGACACCACAGCGTGTCCGTACACCTGGTATGGCAGAGGGTCCGACTCCCCCCACTTAAAGGACCTGAAAAGGAACAATTGCAGATGTTAATAAGTTACCCAGAATTCTATACAAAAGGCTCCTACCTACCATTCCTACAACAGTAAAATAGCATTTAATGTATTTATATATACATATGGGATATATCCCACAGGGCAGTACCGTCCCAGATGAATGTTCCACTTCTCTACTACCGTATTCTTACCTGCCAGCTGGTTAGTCTGCCTGCATCTTCAGGTGCAACCGGGGGGGGGGGGGGGGGGGGGGGGGGGGGGGGGGGGGAATACAGGCTATTTTCTTCTTCTCCTGCCACCCGGTATTGAAGGATACCTGAAGTGACATGTGACATGATGAGATAGACATGTGTATGTACAGTGCCTAGCACACAAATAACTATGCTGTGTTCCTTTTTTTCTTTCTCTGCCTGAAAGAGTTAATATCAGGTATGTAAGAGGCTGACTCAGTCCTGACTCAGACAGGAAGTGACTACAGTGTGACCCTCACTGATAAGAAATTTCACTTTTTATCTCTTTCTTGCTCTCAGAAGCTATATTTTGCTATAAAAGTGTTTTATAGTTAGAAATTTCTTATCAGTGAGGGTCACACTGTAGTCACTTCCTGTCTGAAAGAAAGAAAAAAAGGAATACAGCATAGTTATTTGTGTGCTAGGCACTGTATACACACATGTCTATCTCATCATGTCACATGTCACTTCAGGTATCCTTTAAAACCTAGCAGTTTTCACCCAAAACAAATTGAGTTGTTATTTGACAAACAGGCCACAAGATGGCACTGTGTATCATTGTGAAGGGCATGCATGAGTGTTCTTTTGTTCTCAGTTCCTGTTTTTCTATCTTCTCCCTGTCCCCACATAACTATACCTCTATTATTATTATTATTATTATTATTATTATTATTATTATTATGTATTGTATCTATGTGTAAGATGCTGGAGTTGTTATATAATATGCAACAACTTTTCTAACATGCAAATCAACGTTGTTGCTGGTAGAGAACTAAATTTAGCTGCTTAAAGCGTCTATCTCCGCGCTGGGCAAAATACGGCCTGCTGGTACGTCCAGACGTCACGTCATGTGACACGCTGTTACCATGGAGTTGCGACGCTGGACATCGGTAAGCGAAGTGAGTTTCAAATCCCCCGCTGCCCGCTTGCAACTTTTCACGGAGGGAGGGGGTTGGAATTTCAGGCATGCAGGCCCGCCGTCTACACAATGCGGCCTGTACAGTTTGCCCTGGCCTACCTGCTGCTTAACCCCCTTGGCGGTATGAAAAATACCGCCAGGGGGCAGCGCAGCAGTTTTTTAAAAAAAAATTTTTTTAAATCATGTAGCGAGCCCAGGGCTCGCTACATGATAGCCGCTGCTCAGCGGCATCCCCCCGCCCGCTTCGATCGCCTTCGGCGATCTCCGATCAGGAAATCCCATTCAAAGAACGGGATTTCCTGGAGGGCTTCCCCCGTCGCCATGGCGACGGGGCGGGATGACGTCACCGACGTCGGGACATCATTGGGAGACCCGATCCACCCCTCGGCGCTGCCTGGCACTGATTGGCCAGGCAGCGCACGGGGTCTGGGGGGGGGCGCGCGCTGCACCGGATAGCGGCGATCGGGCGCGGCGGCAGCGATCGGGGTGCTGGCGCAGCTAGCAAAGTGCTAGCTGCGTCCAGCAAAAAAAAAATTATTTAAATCGGCCCAGCAGGGCCTGAGCGGCACCCTCCGGCGGCTTACCCCGTGTCACACACGGGGTTACCGCTAAGGAGGTTAAAGGAACCTGAAGTGAGAGACATTTGGAGGCTGACTTACAGTCTGAGCTTTTTTAATATGTACATAACAAGGGTATATTACTGATATTTTAGCAAATAAGGGGATTTTAATTATTGATAGTGTACAAACAGAAAAAATACACCTTTATTACGAAATGATATATTGTTGCCACACACTGCACTATGAACATTGCAATAGCTGGGACAACTGGGCAAATAAAATGTATGGTTTCATTTTTTCTTGTATTTCCCTATAAAATGCATAGGAAAATAAAGTAATTGCTGTAAACAATTATAACCCCCAAAAAGCTTAATTTGTGGCAGAAAATTGAGATATAGAGCCTTTAGGTGTGATACGTAGTGATAAAGTTATTGGCAAATGAAAGGGAGGAGCGCTACAGAGAAATTGCTTCTGAAACAACCCACAGGCTGAAGTGGGTAAACAATACCAGTTGCCTGGCTATCCTGCTGTTCCTCTGCCTCTTTTATGCTTTTAGCCATAGAACGAGAACAAGTATGCAGATCAGATGTTTCTGACTGAAGTCTGGATTAGCCTCATGCCTGTTTCAGGTGTGTAATCCATTCACTACTGCAACCAAAGAGGTTTAAAGTTAAGTAAATATTGCAGCCTCCATATACCTCCTGCTTCAGGTTCCCTTTACTTTAGTAATGGATCAGCAGCTGCTGGCTTTAATGCCCTTTCCAGTTCACCATGATGCCCTGCCCCTCACTTATCATTTATCTGTTTACAAAGCATTATTCACAACCTAATTATACTTGTAGATCCCCGGAATTGGGGTGAGATGACAATATTTTAGGTTAAGGGCAGGTAGGATAACTATATAATTAATAGATTTTCTTAGCAGTTGCATGTCTGTCTCAGGTTACTGATTCATTTGGTAGTTTAACCACTTTCCCACCAAGGTTTTTTTCCCCTTATGGAACAGAGCAATTTTCACATTTCAGCGCTCCTACCATTCATTTGTCAATAACTTCATCACTACTTATAACACCAAAATGATCTATACAATTTTTTTTGCTACAAATTGGGCTTTCTTTAGGTGGTACTTTTTGCTAAGAATTATTTTATTTTATATGCATTTTAACAGAAATAATAAGAAAGAAATGGAAAAAATCCATTATTTCTGAGTTTTCAGACATTATGGCTTTAGGCTACTTGCACACCAAGACATTGCGTTAGGTGCTACATTAAGGTCGCATAACGTGCACCTAACGCAACGCCTGGTGCTCTTCGATGTGGACGTCAGAGTGAGCCGCGTTGTGCAGCTCACTCTGGCGTCCGTGATGCGCACTCTTGGACGCATGCGGCATCACGTGGTCCCGCCGGCCAATCGCCGCACAGAGCAGCCGCACCAGGAAGTAAACACTGCACGTCACAACGTGCAGTGAATATTAATTAGCCATGTGCCTGACCGCTCTCCGCTCCTCCCCAACATGACTGCGCATGTGCAGACAGTCTAACGCGGCTTAAGCCGCTGTAACGCCGTAGCATTCTGCACTGTAGGCAGAACGTGCAGCGTTACATGTAACGCAACGTGGGCTGTGTGAACAGCCCACTCGTGTTACATTGCTGTGCGTTGGGGGAGCGTTACAGGCTGCTCTAACGTGCGCCTGTAACGTCCCTGTGTGTAAGCAGCCTAAAAGTAAAATATACGACTGTGAATAAAACCTACACATTTTATTTGCCCATTTGTCCCCAGGTTTATTTTGTACTGGCTTTAGAAAGCTCAGTAAACAAACATTCCACAGAGATCACCTGACAGGGCTAAAGATGTCGCCACCTGTAATAAATTTCAGACTGTATAGCAGAATGAGGAAAGATTTTAGAATGGGCACACACTGAATAAATAATTTATAAATTTATATTGTTAAAGGGGCACTACAGCGAAAAACATATACAAATAAAAAGTACATTTTTTCCAGAGTAAAATGAGCCATAAATTACTTTTCTCCTATGTTACTGTCACTTACAGTAGGTAGTAGAAATCTGACAGAAGTGACAGGTGTTGGACTAGTCCATCTCTTCATAGGGAATTCTCAGGGATTTATTTATTTTCAAAAGCACTTAGTGAATGGCAGTTGCTCTGCCCAACTGCCAAAAACTGTGTAGGGAGCAGGGAGGCTGGCCAGCATCATTGTTTAAATCCTTTATCAGGAATATCTTTATAAAGGATAAAAGCCATGCTGAGAATCCCCTATGAAGAGATAGACTAGTCCAAAACCTGTAAATTCTGTCAGATTTCTACTGCCTACTGTAAGTGACAGCAACATAGGAAAAAAGTAATTTATGGCTCATTTTACTCTGGAAGAAACGTACTTCTTATTTGTCTATGTTTGCACACATTTAAAATTTTACAGTTTTTCGCTGTAGTGCCGCTTTAAAAAAAATAAGCAATTTTTATTAATTGTGTGTTGTTGTTATCACTGGTGTTCCTCTTGAAGCATGCAATAGTAAATATAGGATGACTCACGGCCGGTCGTAGCACAAGACGGAGTCCAGCGTCTGTTCGCCCTCCTTCAGCTCCTTCCCTCCAATCAGGTAGATGGTATTCTCAGACTCGCCCATACCGAAGAGGCAGCGAGCGGAGGGAACTGGCGGCATTCCCAGCCAATCAGAGTCCAGGTGATCAAACTGTAAGATGAGAGGGCGGAGCTCAGAACTGCGTCAAACTCATTCTAATTTACTCTCTCTATACCTCTGCTGCATATCTCTATACTTCAGATACAAATTTGATGGCTAACTGCCAGTGGAGAGACATTATTAGGCCTGGAACCCTCTACAAGTCGCAAATGGCAATCGCAATCGTTACCATTTTTATTTTGCGTTCGGTAAACAATTTCATGAGCCTTTTCTGCCAATTTTGGTAGCGATTTTAAAAAGCTTAAAGAGACACTGAAGCGAAAAAAAAAATATGATATTATGATTTGTATGTGTAGTACAGCTAAGAAATAAAACATTAAGATCAGATACATCAGTCTAATTGTTTCCAGTACAGGAAGAGTTAAGAAACTCCAGTTGTTATCTCTATGCAAAAAAAGCAATTAAGCTCTGCGACTTTCAAAGTCGTGGAGAGGGCTTTTTTCTGACTTTTATTATCTCAAGTGTTATTGAACTATTTACTTTTTCTCTGCCAGAGGAGAGGTCATTAGTTCACAGACTGCTCTGAAAGAATCATTTTGAATGCTGAGTGTTGTGTAATCTGCACATATTATAGAATGATGCAATGTTAGAAAAACACTATATACCTGAAAATAAAAATATGAGAATATTTTCTTTGCTGCTAAACTTCTAGTAATTATTCATAGTACACAACCAATTCATTATATCATATTTTTTTTTCGCTTCAGTGTCTCTTTAAAGGACTTACGACGTGAAAATAAACTTCTGAGAAAAACAATGATATCTATCCTACTTCTCCTAAAAATGACTTTTTAAGATATCCCACAGTTTTATTTTATATTTTAATCTAGTTTTTAAGTTTTTACTGTTTCATTGTCTCTGCTCAATGACACATTCATTGCAGTACGCCAGAGCTTAAATCTATGAATTATTGATCCTTTTTATCTCTTTTCTGCTCTTAAAAGCCATTTACTGACAGAAAAATATTTTATGGCCGTAATTACTTATCAGTGAGGGTTATGCTATAGTCTGACCCAGTCCGACCCGGTCCCGACCCAGACAGAAACTGTCACTTGCATACTTGATGTTTAACTTTTTCTGGCAGAGAAAGAAAAAAAGGAACACAGTATAGTTATTAGTGTGCTGGGCACTGTACATACACATGTCTATCTCATCATGTCACGTCACCTCGTAAGTGTAACGATCAGTGAAGCACAGAGAGGGTCTGATTACCGGTGATCTGCAGTATCACTGGGAATACAGATATATACCAGATCATAAGTGATCTGCAGTCTCACCGATAATCCGATATACTAGCTAACCTCTGTTCACCTGAGTAGAGTGTAGTGTTTGGTGTAACAGTAACACTTTGAGGACTAGGCCTCAGTGCAGCAAGGAGAACTGCACGGATTCCTTCCGCAGACCTGAGCTCTCCAAGACGGGAGGAGTCAGACTGACAGTAGGAAGGAAAGTCCGAGAGTGACACTCAGGAAGAAGTGTCACTAACAGGACTGGGAACCGCCTCTAACGGTAAGGTCGGTTCTCGAGGTCGGACAAGCCAGGTCGTACACACATGGACAGATAAAGTACAAGATCAGGAGGCAAAGGCGGAGTCTAAGTACAGGCAGGGTTCGGTAACGGGGTATCAGAAATATCAAGGTACAAGATCAGAGTTCAGAAGGGTAGTCAAGGCAGGCAAAAGTCATAACAAATAATCACAATCAAACTAGTACTTTAAGCTATCAACAAAATCTAGCTAAGTGTAGGATTACAGCTCCAGCTGGTCCCGGGCACACTTGCGGATCTGACTACGGATCTGGGTACTTCCACATATGTGATCGCACACCAGACAAAGAGCAAGTGAACAACCAGCAGTAAATATACTCCAGGACCTTTCCAGGACCTCCCTAATTGCTGGTCCAATGGGAGCAGCGGAATTTGTCAGCTGACCCAGCTGGTCAGCCAACACCCTTCTAACTGCTATTTAAACTCTGCCTTTCTGCTCGCGCGCGCGTGTAAGTCTGAATCTTGGTGGACTATCAGTCCCAGCCACACCAGTACTGTCTTGCAATGTATCCAGTGAACTGAGTGCGGGAGCCGCCTTCGATGCGGATTCCGCCGCTCTGCCTAAGCGGCATGCGGCGTTTTTCCGCGTTGTGACGCCATGCTGGACGCGGAAACAGCCGCCTTGCCTTGAGAGACAGCGGCTTTTCCGCGTTTCATCACAGTAAGTCCTTTAAGCTTTTTGCCAGCGATTGTGATAGTGATTTGCAATTAGCGATTTCAATTTTGATTGTTTGTTTCAAATTATTATTGTTTCTTGTTTTTTTTTTTTACAGTTTGCAGTAATTTAAAATCGCACACAAATTGCTATGTGTAGCGATTCATGAGCAATTTGCCAGCACTTATACACGTTACATTGAAGCGCAAACGCTCCCAAAATGCTGCATGTCCTGCGATTGCGTTTTGGCTAATCGCAATCGCTACTGTAGAACTTGTCCCATCCATTGACATTGGCAGAGCTTTTAGGGACATCACCAGGGCCGGAGCTACAATAGGAAAAAATGGGCAATTGCCCCAGAGCCTTTAGGGGCCCCCAAGGTGTCCCTCCCCCATCTTAACTGTTGCTCCCCAGGGACACTGCAGAGTCTGTTAAGTCATGACGTCATCTCTGATCCTCGCCATAGCAACGTCGGAAGCCGATCGGGAAACTGTGCTTTTTGTGGGATCGTGGCGAGGTACGTATAGCCGGCGGCGATTGGCGGGCATGGGGGGGACCGGAGCAACTTTGTACATACGTTTAGCTAGCAAAAAAAACTCCCGGCGGACGCAGCCTGAGGAACTGCGTACTGCCAAGAGGGTTAAGGGCTCAGCCACACCATAATTGCTTTTCTGAGCGCTTTGTGATTGATTAGCGCTTTCTGAGCTTTTTTTTTAAAAAATCACTCCCATTCACGTTTATTAAAATCACAGTAAAATCGCTGCGATCGCATGCGTGAAAAATCGTAGTGATTTTTACCACGATTTGAATGAAAGTGAAGAGGAGCGATTTTTTTTTTAAAAAAAGCTCAGAAACCGCTTATCAATCACAAGCGCTCAGAAAAGCGCTTATAGTGTGTCTGAGCCCTAACAGGAGCTTTTAAAATCACAAAATGCTCAGAAAAGCTCTTCTGGTGTGCACCAGCGCTAACATGATTGCTTTGTATTAACTTGAAAATTGTGTTTTTTTTTAGGTACTCCATATGGGAGCTGTACCGCTGTATCTGTCTGATAACCACAAGTAAAAGTGCTTTGAAAATAATTTTAGATCGGTACATCAATCCTGAAAGAGGGATATATGAAGAAGACAGAGGATTCTGCTTCCCAAAACAGGGACTGTCCCTCTGAAAAAGGGACTGTTGGGATGGGAACTCTGCATACATAAATTGTATCACACATCTCTGTACACCAGAGGGAGGAATACATTAGGAAAGAGGGACATGATTAAGGCAGGTGTTTTGGGGATGTGGTTAATATTAAAGCGGACCAACTCAGAACTTCCTCTCTGCTCTAAAAGATAAGAAAGAGCATTATAACCTTTACAGAAAAACATTTGTTGCAGCCCACAGAACTCCTGTGCAATAAAGCTGCAGTGTGTGACGCTCACACGGTTCCAGAGAAAACCGTTTGTGCGCCATTTACGACACAAACACAAGTTTCAATGCAAGCAACCAAAATGACAATTTTGGTTTAAGTCAACTTTTTTTTTTCTCCCCCCACTCTCTGGATCTGCTAGCAAACACTGGCTGTTTCTAATCACATAGGCCTCGATTCATAAAGCATTACCTCATGCGGTAATGCTGAAAACAGCAGACTTTACCGACCACTTAGAAATGTGTCTGTTACCGCATGAAAAGATGACATTACCGGCCAGGGAGATAAATTACCGACTTGGCTGTAGTTACCTCCAACACATGTCAGTAAATTGACAGCAAATGTCAATTCATTAAGCCTGCAACAAGCGGTAAGCCTGACTATAGTTACCGACATCTCTGGTGAGGTGTTAACAAGTTACCGACACCTCTGATGAATACAAAGTGCAGATAGCCAAGTCTGTTTGAGTCATCTTTGGAGAGAGCCAGAGAGCCGTCTGTGTGAGTCATTTGAGCAGGCAGGAAAAGTCTGTGCGAGTCATCTTTCTGAGTCATTTGTGCCAGTCATTTGTGCAGGCAGGAAAAGTCTGTGCGAGTCACCTGTCTGAGTCATTTGAGCAGGCAGGGAAAGTCTGTGTGAGTTATCTGTCTGAGTCATCTGTGTGAGTCATTTGTGCAGGCAGGGAAAGTCTGTGCGATTCATCTTTCTGAGTCATCTGAGTGAGTCATTTGTGCAGGCAGGGAAAGTCTGTGCGAGTCATCTGTCTGAGTCATTTGTGCAGGCAGGGAAAGTCTGTGCGAGTCATCTGTCTGAGTCATCTGTGTGAGTCATCTGTGCAGGCAGGGAAAGTCTGTGCGAGTCATCTATCTGAGTCATTTGTGCCAGTCATTTGTGCAGGCAGGAAAAGTCTGTGCGAGTCATCTGTCTGAGTAATTTGTGGAGTCATTTCTGCAGGGCAAAGAGAGGATCGAGACACTGCTCTACTCTACCGCTCAATGGGCTGCGGTAATTTACCGACCTTCAAAGGCAGCTGGGGAAATTTTTATGAATTAGCACACAGACCGGGAGAATACCGAGTGCGGTATTTTCCCGACAAGATTTTTTTTTATCACACTGCTTTTTATGAAACTAGGCCATAGTCTCTCTCTCAAGTGAGAAATCTGCCCCCCCTAGCATTCCTGGGAAGTTATATACAGTAGCTCATCCATCAGATGAAGATTAGATATCAGCCCGACAGAACCAATTTAAAGCATCCTTCTCCAGACTGATCGGCCCTGATTTCAGCAGGGAATCTGACACTTAGCCCTGCTGTCCGAGCTTCAAAGACTTCCGGCTGAGTTCTTCAACTCTCCCTGGAAGTAGCTGACCTACTGTGACCCAGGAATCCCCAATATACATATTTACTTCACATTTTCTTCATAATGCATGGCAGGCATAGCAAATCTCTATGCCCATGGACGCTGGATCTAAGAGGTTTCCTGACCAATCGGACTCCCAGAACTGAAGTAAGACTGTTTTAAAGTAACCCTTTAATACCCCAGGGGTCTGACCACTCAAGTTTGATATTATTGTTATTGGTAAATTCTGATCAACCTAAAAATGTTACTAGGTTTAACATAACCTGTATGGTTTTGAAGATTAGCACACCTATCATGATTCAGATATATTCCTGTGTCCATGAGAAGGGGCTGACACCTTTCAGGTTCCAAAGAGGTGTGTAATCCCCGCCCCTAACTCCTCCTTGCTGAAGTGAGGGGTATAACGTAACTGGGCCCAGTTTGTCCACGGTCCATCATCTAAAATCTTGTCGAAGAACATCCCGGCAGCCAGCTGGACACTGGCAAATCACTTGGATCATTTCACACAAAAGGGCCTTTTGGCCTCTATGGCAATTGGCCATCTTGGACTTTTGCCAAAGACTTGCGATTGCCGCATGGACTACCAATAACGGTATTTGAACTGTGTTCTGGCCCATATGCAATACATTTTTTCACCTGGGTTATCTCTTGGGAGATAAATTTCATCTTCTCTGTAAACTAAATTTTCAGCATTTTACAACTGAAAAAGTACCAAAAAGTTGGTGAAGCGGTACTATAAAAATTATTTTGAGCATTTTCTTACTTGCTGGTGGTTTAAATAGTATTTTATGACAGTGTATGAAAATATCACCTAGGAGAAAACTCAAGTGAAAAAGTAAATTGCATATGGGCCTCTGTTTCTTTTCATCTCTATCCTCTTTCTATCAAACCAATCTGTTCTGCCGGACAGGTGGGCTAAAATAGGCTGTGCGTATGTAGTTTTAGAATAAAACTAACGATTGTATTGTTCAGTCGTGTGCCTGTTCTGGTCATCTGATTGCTGCTATAACGAATCTGCCCTCTGAAGAGTCAGTCATACTACCGCATTGTTTTATTATTTTCTTATAAATTATTGGATTGCTAGCTAGGTTGTAAATAACCGTTTCTTCCTTCTAGGATTAGCTATTTCCTATGCAAAATTGATAACTTTAATTTATCGATTGCACATACAATCTAGATTGCATCATATATGACCCCGGTAACCTTTCTTTAAACGTCACATTGCTCACAGTCTTTAAGCCTTCGGAAGTGACTATTCCCCGAACGGTGACTGGAGGATGTTGAACGTGATCGGGCTGGCTACCGTATGATAGCGTTGGGGTCTCTTCGCCCTAACAAATCGAAGAGTGGTGGCAGAAAATTTACCCGATTTCCAGTGCGAAATCGATACTTTTTGTTTACCGATTGTACATACAATCGTGATTGTACATCTATGGGCACCTCCAACCAATCTTAACCGTTTACTACGCACACAGTGAATCCGCCTCCAGAAGTCTCTAGTGCATGAGACCTGCATGACAACAGTGGCCTAGTAATACGGGATTGGTGAGTGATTGTCACAGTACATATTGTCGGCAGCTGCGTGATCAATCGTTATTGTCGGTCTGCTCACCGTACTTCCTGCGTATGATAATGGGAGCAGATTAGATGGGATCGCGAGGCTGGATTGTCACACAGTGTGTCTACTTCCTGCTTTCACGGAAGCAGACATAGGGATAACATCTTCTTGTTTACAAATTAGCTGCTCTGCCAAGATTTCTGTGCTGACACAGCTGAGAGATTAAATTACAACTTGTGATTAGTCACAGATGAGGAGGAATTAGACAGGCTTTTCTCTCTAAACACAAACAGGGTGGATTAATCTGTGTTTTCCTTGTGTCCTGTGCATAAGAAAAGGTCCACTTTAATTTCTATGTTCTGAGTGCTGGGAGTGATCTCTTGCATGACAGCTGTGTCCCCCCTCCCCCAGGTGTGTTCCTGTCACCGGCCCCCTGCTTCAGCTGTCTCAGGGGGTCACACGGTGTTACCCAGCTGCCTTCTGTCCCTCTCGCCTCTGCAGAAAGCTGAATGACTTCTGTAAAACTGATGAGGAGACACATCCTGAGCAATGGCTGCCGGCCAGTGAGTCGGTTCCACAAGTCCCCTGCGCTCAGTGTGGCTGACTAAGCGATCTCGCCAATCCTACCCCCCCCCCCCCCTTTCTTAGCACAGAGCTGCAGACAGGCTGCGTATCCTCTGTGCCATCCGAAGTCTCTCTGATATACACTCCATACTGAGAGATCATCAGAACTGCCATTGCCATCCTCAATCTAAGGGCTGGAACCAGAGCCAGGACAAGGTCCTCCAGCCCCCAAGGGTGAGACACCAAAGTGCGCCCCTCCATCCCTGCCACCCACCCCAACCGTCACACACTGATTGCTATTAGACTAAGAGGTGCCCCAGGGCCCCCAACACCTTAATCTCTAGGTATCTGGCTTGCAGTCACTGCCATGTATCCCCTTTTCTTATTTCTCTCTGCTTCAAACACAATAGGGGAATGATAGCTGAGTGAGTTATGCGCCCCCCTCCTACACTGCGCCCTGAGGCTGGAGCCTCTCTTGCCTCTGCCCAGCCCTGGCTGAAACCCACTAGGAATGGCCGAATCGCTTTTAAATCGCGCAAGAGCTGTGTGCAGCAATTCCTAGGCTGACTGGGATTGCATTTTGCTGTACAGTTCCGATTAGCGATTATAATAAACTTTATTATACTTATCAGGTGTCCCGATGTCCTAATGGCAAAGGTCATAGGAGCTTCTCTTGGACCAATCAGAGAAGCGCCTGTGACCACTCCTGCTAGTGGGCGGGGCTATGGGTGGAAACCAGACATCGGGACACTTGGTAAGTATAATTGACTTTATTTAAAATTCAAAAGGCTTGGCTATCATTTTTTGAAAGTGATTTTGCAGCGCTTCTATACACAGCATTTAAATACATTGGCAAAGCATTTTTGGGGGAATCGCCGTCGATTATAAATGGTGTCAAACGCCTCTGCAATCTACATAGACCACAATGTTAATTGCAGCTTAACAGAGGTGCTCAGGGATTGAATACTCAATAAATACTGTCCATAGGCAGCACTGACTGATAACGGCAAAGAATGGGTTCAGCAGCAGAGGCGCATACATCAGCAGACAGTGCAGCATTGGGGGGATTGGTTAGTCATCGATAGAGGGTGGGTTCAAGTATTGGGGGGGGGGGGGGGTGACGGTTAGTCATCGATAGAGGGTGGTTTCAAGTGAAAAGAGGGTTCCTCTGGCGCCCAATTTACTGCTGAAAATACAATTCTGAGTTCATTGGAAGGAATACAATACTCTAAAGATAGAACATTACTGCACAAGCCTTTGTGGAACTTACTGTTGTTAAAATTCTTTACATTACTGTTTGCAGTCAGCTGTGAATTCCTAAAACTATGAGCTCAAATTTCACTTCTTTGCCTGACCGGAACTCATGTCCCCAACTGGGGTACAAACTGCCCAGAAATTCACTATAGTTTTTTTTGTTGTTGTTGCTGAATGTGCTGACATCTAGGTGATACTCCTAAAGGTGTGTACACACATCCAATTTTCATTGGCCAAATTGGCCACTTCCATGTAGTATGAGAGCTTAGCTACACAAGCGGTTCGTAGTATTGAAAATCCGTAGGCCCTCATACTATATAGAGGTGGTGAAATTGGGCAGTGATTGGCTTATCAAAATTGGATGCATGTATGCACCCCTAGGGTCTTTAAGGACACCCGAGGCAAAAATAAACTAATGAAATAAACAATTGTATCTATCTTCCTTCTCCTAAAAATGACTTTTTAAGATATTCCACAGTTTTATTTTATGTTTAAATCTACTTTTTAAGTTTTAACTGTTTTATTGTTTTTGCTCAATGACACATTCATTGAAGTATGCCAGAGCTAAAATCTATAAACTATTGACCCTTTTTATCTCCTTCAAGCTCTCAGAAGCCATTTTCTGCTAGGAAAGTGTTTTATAGTTGGAGTTTCTTATCAGTGAGGGTCACACTTTAGTCACTTCCTGTCTGAGTCAGGACTGAGCCAGCCACTTACATACCTGATATTTAACTCTTTCAGGAGGAGAAAGACAAAAAGGAACACAGCCTAGTTATTAGTGTGCTTAGCACTGTACTTACCCATGTCTATCTCATCATGTCACATGTCACCTCGGGTATCCTTTAACATGTGGCATGTACTTGGGGGTGCCTCTGATGGATTCAGGAGGTACTTGGGCCTCATATGTTCAATAAGTATAACAATTTCTAACTTTTAGAAAATTATGGTGCATATATATATATAAAACTCTAGAGACTGAGGGTGTGTGTGTGTGTGCGCGCATGTGCATTTGTGTGTGTGTGTGTGTATGTGTGTGTGTGCGTGTGCATACGTATGTGTGTGTGCGCGTGTGTGTGCGTGCGTGTGTGTAGTGTGAGTGTGAGTGTGAGTGTGAGTGTGAGTGTGAGTGTGTGTGTGTGTGGTGTGTACAGTGTGTGTGTGTGTGTGTGTGTGTGTGTGTGTGTGTGTGTGTGTGTGTGTGTGTAGTGTGTAGTGTGTGTGTGTGTGTAGTGTGTATGTGTGTAGTGTGTGTGTGTGTAGTGTGTGTGTGTAGTGTGTAGTGTGTGTGTGTGTGTGTGTGTGTGTGTGTGTGTGTGTGTGTGTAGTGTGTAGTGTGTGTGTGTGTGTGTGTGTGTGTGTGTGTGTGTGTGTGTGTGTGTGTGTGTGTGTGTGTGTGTGTAGTGTGTGTAGTGTGTGTGTGTGTGTGTGTGTGTGTGTGTGTGTGTGTGTGTGTGTGTGTGTGTGTGTGTGTGTGTGTGTGTGTGTGTGTGTGTGTGTGTGTGTGTGTGTGTGTGTGTGTGTGTGTGTGTGTGTGTGTGTAGTGTGTAGTGTGTGTGTGTGTGTGTGTGTGTGTGTGTGTGTGTGTGTGTGTGTGTGTGTGTGTGTGTGTGTGTGTATACGTATGTGTGTGTGTGTGTGTGGTGTTGGTGGTGGTTGTTGTTACTGATAAATGTATACAGTAGGTGCACTTGATATGACCTGATTCGGGGTGTTCTTTTAAAGCACACCTAAAGCAAGGGGGATACGGAGGCTGACGAATTTATTTCCTTTTAAGCAATACCAGTTGCCTGGCAGTGCTGCTGGTCCTCTGCCTCTAATACTTTTAGCCACAGACCCTGAACAAGCATGTAGCACATCAGATGTTTCTGTCTGAAGTCTGACTGGGTTTGCTGTAGAATACCCAGATAGCTCAGGGTGACCCAGAACCACTAGGAAGCTATAGGGAACTAAAAGATACTGAAAAGCCCTCTAACTGAAAAAGCAACTCTAACCTGAAACCCACTAGAGCAATTTTCTGGAGCGTTTAGGGAGGTTTTCAAAACGCTAGCGATTTCCCTAAATGCTCAGCTAATGTTAGTGAATGGGCCAAATTCCACTGGAGCGATTGCGATTACTAAAATTGCAAACGCAAGACATGCAGCATTGCGTTTTCGCAGCATTGCGTTTCCGCAGCATTGCGTTTCCGCAATGTAAAGTATATAAACGCTGGCAGAATCACTCGAAACCTACACAGAGCGATTTGCTAGCGTTTTTAAATTACTGCACATTGTAATAAAATGAAAAGTAATTGAAAGGACCAATCAGAATTAAAATAGCAAATCGCTACTCAATCACTGGCAAAAAGCTTAAAACTATTTAAAATCGCTACCAAAATCGCCAGAAAACGCTCATGAAATCGCTTACAAAACGCCTATTAAAAACGCCAGCGATTGCGATAGCGATTTGCGATTTGTAGTGGGTTCCAGGCCTCAAGGTATCCATACATCTAGTGATGATGGGCAGATTCGACCAAGAGACAAATCTCTCTCTTATCGAATCTGATAGGAGAGAGATCTGTCAGCTGCCCACACACCGCAGGCCGAGTCCCGATCAATTTCATGCTGAAATCCATCCGGAATCGGCCCTGTGCGCTGCCTCGCCGCTGTGCCAGAGTGATCCATTACCTGTCCGAGGCCTCCCCCTGGCCCCTGCTGGCATCCTGGCGCATTCTCTTCTTCTCAATACACGCACGCCCCTCGTGGTCTCCTAGTAAGGGCGCACGTGTGTGACATCAACAGGAAAACACATAGGGTATGCCTGTATCAGAGCCGGGACAAGGTCCTCCAGCACCCAAGGCTGAGACACCAAAGTGCGCCCCTCCATCCCTCCCACCCCAGCCGTCACACACTGATTGCTATTACACTAAGAGGGCCACAGGGCCCACAACCTCCCCAACACCTTAATATCTAGTTATCTGGCTTGCAGTCACTGCTATGTATCCCCTTTTCTTATTTCTTTCTGCTTCACACACAATTAGGAATGACAGCTGAATGAATTGTGCGCCCCCTCCTACACTGCGCCCTGAGGCTGGAGCCTCTCCAGCCTATGCCTCGGCCCGGCCCTGCGTGTATGCGAAGAGGAGAATGCGCCCAGAGCAGCTTGGGACAAGCAGAGGCCGCGGACCGGTAATGTATACAATTTGACACAGCGGCGAGGCGGCGGATGGTTGCGTCGATCGTTGGGAAATTGCACACGGTTCCCACCACACACCCAACCAACGAACTTTGGCCTGATATTTTGCAGCCAGCACTATCGACAAAGCGACCAATTTGGGACGGAAATTGGTCACTTTGTCAGTCGGGCATGCACTTGGCGCACCGACTTTCATCCAATTCGATTATAATAATCGAATTGGATGGTCGACTGGCCGCCAAATCGCCTGATGTATGGCCACCTTAAGTAGAATGTGGACTCATGCACGGAACACAAGGAAAACACAGATCAATCCACCTTGTTTGTGTTTAGAGTGAAGAGCCTAATTCCCCCTCAGCTGCAAGTAATCACCATTGTAATTTGATCTCTCAGCTGTGTCATCGCAAGGATCTCGGCAGCCTCATCTAATTTGTAAACACAGGATGTTAACCCTTTGTCTTCTTGCATAAAAGCAGGAAGTAGACACACTGCAGATTTATTGCAGGAGTTCTGTAAGCAGTAACAAAGAAATGTTTTCCTTTAAAGGTTATAAGGCTGTTGCTTATCTTTTAGATTAGAGAGGAAGATCTGCGTTCAGGTCTGCTTTAAAACAGAAGGCAATTCAGCTTTAAGTGAGCAATTGGGGTTTCCCATGATGCATCACTCGTGAATATGCAAATCATCTTTATGCCTCTGAAAGCCAGACTCACATCCAGAACTGCTGGTGTATAGCGACCCTGTAGCCACGGCCGGTCCTAGACTTTATGCTGCCTGAGGCAAAATTGTGAGGATGAACCACCCTCAGTATAGGTAGGTAGCCAGTTATAGGTGCCCCAGTGTTGGTAGCTAGATACACTTGCCCCCAGTATAGGTTAGCCAGGTACAGTTGCCCCAGTATAGGTTAGCCAGGTACAGTTGCCCCCAGTATAGGTTAGCCAGGTACAGTTGCCCCCAGTATAGGTTAGCCAGGTACAGTTGACCCAAGTATAGGTTAGCCAGGTACAGTTGCCCCCAGTATAGGGTAGCCAGGTATAGGTGCCCCCAGTATTGGTAGCTAGGTACAGTTACCCCCAGTATAGGTTAGCCAGGTACAGTTGACCCAGCATAGGTTAGCCAGGTACAGTTGCCCCAGTATAGGTTGGCCAGGTACAGTTGCCCCCAGCATAGGTTAGCCAGGTATAGGTGCCCCCAGTATTGGTAGCTAGGTACAGTTACCCCCAGTATAGTTTAGCCAGGTACAGTTGACCCAGTATAGGTTAGCCAGGTACAGTTGTCCCCAGTATAGGTTGGCCAGGCACTCTCTTCACTTCCTGTTTTTGCCTGGTTCTCCCCTCAAACTTCTGCCGTCTGAGGAAGTCGCCTCACTTGGCATCATGGGCGGACCGGGCCTGATTATGAGATTCTGGAAGCCTTACCTGTAGGAAGTATGAGCTCAGTGGTTCTTCCTTACTCTCTTCATCGTAGTAAAGTCCCCCAGCCACAAAAATCTGGTTCTCTTTGGTGACCAAACTGACGTGATTTTTGGGGATCTGGGCTGACAGTGAGGCAAAAAAACATTCATTGCCATTTGGATCATAGGCAACGGCCCCTGTGTCACTGATCATAAAGATAAGGTCCTTAAAGAACATCCCAAATCTTAGAGTGTCATTTAGAATTCCAGGTAGGACTTCTTCCTCCTCCTCCTCTTCCTCCTGCACATTCCCATTAACCACTTTTCCCCCATCTTTGTCCTCTTTTGGAGTGCTCTTTCTAGCCACTGGCAATTTACCATCTTGAGCATCCTTCACCATCTGGAGTTTTTTCAAGAGTTCGGGGGTTGACTTGACCAGTTCATGCTTTTCCACCCTGGTCTTGATATAGTCTTGGGGGAGAAGACGGAATCGGATACTTTCAAAGACGACTGGCAGGGCCTTGACCCGGTTCTCTTTATCCACAGCTGCCCACTTCATGACCACCTGAAAGACGTCTTCTTCCTTCTCCACATTTAGGTTGTCACTAGAGATGATGGCAATAAGTTCATCAGGAGAAAGTTGGTTGAACTCCTCATCTCTGGTGATCAGGTTGAAACGGTCACATAAGAAGTCTCTTGCGGAAACCGCCAGGCGAGGACAATCCAACATGAGGCCCAGCCGGAAGATGGCCAGGCAGTTGCTCAGGCAAAGTTTCTTCTGGAGGAATGATACACACACCGTAAATATGGAAGGAATCTGGAACATGTTGGCCACCGAGAATATATCCTGGACATTTTTCTCTGTGATCTCGATCTCCGAGGTGTAGATGTAGTGAAGGATCTTCCCCATCACATCGGGATCCACATCTTCAAGGTCAATTTCTCTCTTCTTGCTCTCTTCTAAGTCGGAGAGGAACATGGCCCTGAAATAGGGGCTACAGGCTGCCAGGACCAACCTGTGGCATGGGAATTCCTTTCCCTTGATCCGCAAAACACAGTCTATAAACTTTTCGTGGTCCAGCATGTCCTTGAGACCATCCTGAAGAAGAGTTTGCTGGTAGAGCCTCTGCTCTTCCGTTTGCTGAACTGGGAGCGTCATTGTAGGATGAAGGTCTATTCTTCTCTATGCCCTCGGAGCCTGGGCAGCGTGGACTCTTTCTGCCGGCAGAAGACGAATCTCAGAAGACACTTTCTTACCTCTAGCTCAACTCTCCACCCAACTCTCACAACCTCTTGCTATTACAGCTGACTATGCCCATCAGCTGAAGCGTCTAGAGATACATATATAGCAACAGCATTACAAAGCAGTGGAATTAGGCCTGTAACGTGATCAGCTCTTGACGTGACACATTGGACAACAAGAGGGGACAGCTGTCTCTGCTGGCATAGACCGTCCAACCGTGACTCATCACTCAAAGGCTTCAGCCTTACTCAGAACCTCGTTACCCAGAACCACTGTTACAAGTGATTCACAGGACCCAATGCAGATTTGTGAGTCAAAGGTTTGAATACTTTCTAGTGCTCTCATCTTCAGACCGAACATTCTAAATTATCTTCTGGTGACATCCTGAATGTTCTACTGGACATTTCCGGAAACAATCGCTATGTAGAGTTTGCAGGTTTCACTTAACGGAGTCTAACATTCAATTCCCATAGTGCATCACTTCTGAACAGCACACAACACAAAGCGCATCTGCCTTTTGTGCCCTTATAAAATTTATAGCACATTAATAGCTTCTAATTTTTTGAAATTTTTTTACTGAAGCAAGAGGGATATGGAGGCTGCCATATTTATTTCCTTTTAAAGGAGACATCCAAGCTCCCCCAAAAAAACAAAATCCACTTACCCGGGGCTTCCTCCAGCCCCTGGCAGCCTTCCTGTGCCCTCGCCGCAGCTCCGGTGCCTCCCGTTGTCCCACGCTGCAGAAGCCGACCTGGCGAGGTCGCCTTCGTCTGAGCTCCACGGCGCGGGTCATGTGGTCCGGCCGACGTCATCAGCATCGTACTGCGCAGGCGCAGAACTACTGCGCCTGCGTAGTACGATGCTGATGACGCCGGCCGGACCATGTGACCCGCGCAGTGGAGAGCAGAAGAAGCCAGGTTGGCTTCTGCAGCGCGGGACAACGGGAGGCACCGGAGTTGCGGCAAGGGCACAGGACGGCTGCCAGGGGCTGGAGGAAGCCCCGGGTAAGTGGATTTTGTTTTTTTTGGGAGCTTGGACCTTCCCTTTAAGCAATACCAGTTGCCTGGCTATCCTGCTGATTCTCTGCTTCTAAAGGTAGCCATACATATAGCGATTCTGATTCAATCGACAAATCGATCGACTTTATTAAGGAATCGACTTCAGTATGGTTGATCGAAAGTGGATCGACTGGTAACCCACACACTACAAACGCTATCCTCTGTGATTCACCTTCAAATTCTATCTGACTGATGTTGTGTCTCCAAGCTCTGAATTACAAAAATCGATCGAATGACATGTGAACAGTACCCGATTCCTGTGCAATCGACCGATATCTTGCATCCGGCTCGTTCAAGTAAGCTGGTCGATTCCACATGAAATCAGCCACTTTTCATCAATTGGGAATTCTGGAACACACTCGATTCCTTCTCAATTCGATAAAATGATCGAATCGAATGGTCGATCATACTGCAAAATCGCTAGATCTCTATAGGCACCTTAATACTTTTAGCCATAGCCCCTGAACAAGCATGCATTATTGTCAGATCTGACAAGATTAGCTGCATGCTTGTTTCTGGTGTGATTCAGACACTACTGCGGCCCTATAGAACAGCAGGCCTGCCAGGCAACCAGGATTGTTTAAAAGGAAATAAATATGGCAGCCTCCATATTCTTCTCAGTTCAGTTGTCCTTTAAAGGAACCCAGCAAAGTACGGTCATCTTTCTCCCCTCACTTGTCTTCAGGTACTGTAACTAGAACTCTTTGGGAATTATGCATTAAACTGCGCTAAGTAGAATTTTGCACATAAAGTCTGACGCGTGATGAGTAGATCGTAATGCATGGCATATCATTTATAGCATTCTGTTTCACTTATTGTGCAGTAAGACTTTATGCATAGCTCCCAACTGTCCCTCTTTTGGAGGGACAGTCCCTCTTTGGGAGCCCTGTCCCTCTGTCCCTCTGTCCTCCTCATTTGTCCCTCTTTCAGGACTTTGTCCCTCTTTCTATGTAAATATATCGCTCTACTAAAAATGTGTTTAATTGACTCTAAACTTTATTCCCATCCTTTAAATTGATATATTACTAATTTTCAAATGTTAATATGAAGAAAAATGAACCAGGATAGAGAGGACCGGTGTGGTTTGAGTTATAAAACAACATATTTTTCCTATGAAATCTTTATGGTATGCATGACTAGGGGTGTGACGGAGGCGTGATCAGGGGTGTGGCAGGGGCGTGTCTTAAGTGTCCCTCTTTCTCATCTCAAAAAGTTGGGAGATATGCTTAATTTGATTTTTTTGGTCAGGCTGGGTGCACACTTGGCAGTGCGTGAAAGGTTGCGTTTTATTGCGGTTTACGTGCATTTTCTGTGCGTTTGCATTTTCCGTTTTTCTTCCCACACATGCGCTTTTCTTGCAGAGGGATTTAAATGCATTTGCGATTGGCATATATAAATTGCATATGCATTTGTATGCGTTTTACATGCGTTTTTTAAATGCGCTTTATGCAAATCACTGGGAAGTCAACAGGAAGCGGAAATCCATCAGAAAACATATAAAACTGCATGCAAAACGCATACAAAATGTAATACATTGGGTCATCATTGACTTATGTGCGTTGTTGATGCGTTTTTGAATATTTGCAAAAACACGTATTAACCCTCCTGGCAGCTGATTTTTTTCTGCCAAATAGGCAGAAATCCGTTTTTTTTTTTCATTTTTGTTTTATGTAAAGCTACCAGAGTGGTAGCTACATGAAACACCACTAGAGGGCGCATGTGTCCCTCTAGTGCGATCGTCGCCGGCATCAATAGCAAACAGGGGAACGCGTATATAACGCGATCCCCTGTTTGGCTTCTCCTGTCGCCATGGCGACGATCGGAATGACGTCATGGACGTCAGCCAACGTCCTGACGTCAGACACCTCCGATCCAGCCCATAGCGCTGCCTGGAACTCAGTGGTCCGGGCAGTGCAGGGCTCTGGCGGGGGCCCTGTTCCGCCGCTGCGTGCGGACGATCGCCGCAGAGCGGCGGTGATCAAGCTGTGCGCTCGGCTAGCAAAGCGCTAGCTGCGCGCACAGCACTTTAAATGGGGCAAATCGCCCCACCAGAAGCTGAGATAGCCTCCTGCGCAGCTGAGCTCGGGCTTACCGCCAGGAAGGTTAAAAAAACGCATACGCATGCGTATTTTCATGCTTCCCATTGACTTGAAATCATATGCATTAACGCTGCATTTTACGCAACGCTACCGTTTCTGCTTAGTGAGTTCCCAGCCTAATAGTTTCTAACTGCGCTCTTCACAATTCAAATGTATCCATCATATAAAAAAAGGAGACTGAACATAGCGTAATACTGTATGGAGTATAACATGCAGTGCACATCCCGGGGACTTGCGACGAGTGTCTCAGTTGTGATCGCACACTCCGTTCCTCTATCATGTATCCGCTCACCAGATTGTTGCCACCTCAGAGCCAGGTTGATCTAGTGTTTGAAATGTATTTGGCTAGCACACAGCCATTGTCAATAGTGACCAAAACAACTGACACAGCTTTCCTCAGCTAACCAGCTTTAATTCCATCTCAAAATAAAAAACCAAAACCGCACATTGCGTAATCCGGGGAAAATCGCAGTGCAGATCCATTCACTGTAGTGGATGGGACCAGCAGAGCAGCGCATAGTACCGCAGATGACGTGCGATCGTACGCATTGCGTTCTGACCGCATAGCCACCTGCGCTAAATGATCTGAACGAGGCCTTAGATTTTGCAACTGCTATTCAGGAAATGCTGTTGAGGGCCCGAGCCCACTAACGCAGTTGTGCGCAGTTGTGTCCACTTTTCAGCATCTGTAACATTGATGTGTAACTGAAACGTGGACACAACTGCGTCAGTGGGCTCAGGACCTGAAAACGAAGAAAACCTTGAGAATCCCCCATGAAGAGATGGACTGGCCTAAAACCTGTCAGTTCTGTCAGATTTTAACTGACTACTTTTTTTTTTTTGCGATAGTGGTCCTTTAAGGAGGAACCGTAATGAATGTAGAATGTACTACATTATTCAGAATACTTTTTTTTTTTATTTTAGTTTCAGTATTAGAAACATTTCCTATATATATATTGTTGTGTATTGGTATGTAGCCTCGTCCTCCCAGTAATGATTAGCCTAGGCTATTTAGATACGCAAAATTTTCCTCCCAGAGCATTCTAGGAGAACAGGTATCTTTTCCACTAGCTTTAGAACTCTCAGTAAGGACTTGTTCACACTACAAGAGCTTTTCTGAGCACTTTGTGATTTTAAATGCTCCTGCTAATGTTATCCTATGTGAGTGTTCACACTGGAGAGATGTGATTTTGTAAAAAAAAACAAAAAAACATAGCATTGCATTAGCAAGAGCTTTTTAAAATCACTAATGTTTAAAAAGCTTTTGTAGTGTGAACAGGCCATTAACTAACATTCTGCTGAGATCACCTGGCAGGACTAAAGATGTCACCACCAGTGATACATTTCAGAATGTAAATCAGGGAGAGGAAAGATTTTACAATGGGAAAACACTGATTAAGTAGTCTATAAATGAATACTGTCAACAAGAAGCAATTTTATTCATTGTGCTATTTTCACTACAGGTCCTCTTTAAAGGGGAACTGAAGTAAAAGGTATATGGAGGCTGCCATGTTTATTTCCTTTTAAGCAATACCAGTTTCCTGGCAGCCCTGCTGATCCTCTGCCTCTAATACTATTAGCCATAGCCCCTGAACAAGCATGCAGCAGATCAGGTATTTCAGACTTTAAAGCCAGATCTGACAAGACTAGCTGCATGCTTGTTTCTGGTGTTATCCAGATGATACTGCAGCCAAACAGACCAGCATGGCTGCCAGGCAACTGGTATTGATTAAAAGGAACTAAATATGGCAGCCTCCGTATACCTCTTACTTCAGTTCCCCTTTAAAGGGAAGGTTCACACTGTGTGCGCTGCTGTCAGCCATGACACACGGCGCATAGCATTCAATCCGCATTGTAACATGAAAGTTCATAAATGGGGTCCTGGGCAAGATAGCAGTGTTTGTTCATCGCTGATGGTCACCTGGCATTTTTAGTTAGATTTGGTGGGTGCTAGCATCCACCAGGCCCCTAGACTCTCTCCAGGCCCTGGGGAACTGCCTAGGCTTGCCTTGTGGACGAGCAGACTCTGGTTAGATACTTTCTACTGAGATGATCCAGCGCTCTTGCAGCGATGCATTGGGTTGTCTGTACACACACTAGATTATTGGCAGCTGACTTACCAGCTCTCCCGAGATCACACTAGTGTGCTTGTAAAGCTTTAGGACAAAGGGTTATCTTTGAATACAAAAGAGTGTGTGAGAAACAACTTAAAGGGGAACTGAAGCCAGAGGGACATGGAGGCTGACATATTTATTTCATTTTAATCAATGCACATTGCCTGGCAGTCCTGCTGATCCTCTGCCTCTAATACTTTTAGCCATGGCCCCTGAACAAGCATGCAGCATATCAGGTTTTTGTGGCATTATTGTCAGATCTGATAAGACTAGCTGCATGCTTGTTTCTGGTGTTATTCAGACACTACTGCAGCCAAATAGATCAGCAGGACTGCCAGGCAACTGGTATTGTTTAATGGGAAATAAATATGGCAGCCTCCGTATACCTCTCACTATAGTTATCCTTTAACAGTCATAACACAACAGAAGGTGGAAAAATTGTCAGTTTATCTCACCCAAGGGCCACACAGTAGCTTCAGTAGCAGAAGCTTTATTTCGGCAATCTTCCACAGAATATTATAAGAAAGGGAAAATCAGTCATCAGAGATTACGTGCCATAACTGTACACCAGGATTGTCATGTGTGTGGCCAGTATGAGATTTGCTGCTCGATCTGCAGCTTATCTGTCCTGACTTTACTGTCCCAGGCCCAGCACACCGGTGAGGCTGCTGCTATATTGGAGTCTTCCTCAGGCCTCTGGTATGTACAGCTGCGGGCTATACTTAGTATCGCGGTCAGGGCAGGAGAATGGGCTCTGCTGGGAAGGACGCCCGGATTACACCGAACCAGACGGACACTCCGGCCCGGTCTGCAGAACATCGGGATTATTGTAAATCTGCCCACCAGGACACACATACAGCCTCCAGCAATGGGGGGCAGAGGGGGGGTAAATTGATAAGGGGCTGCCCATACACTAGTAGAATTACAGACGCTACTCGCTACTCTGCATGGCGGGAGGAGGTGCAGGGACGCTCTTTGGGAGCAAACAGGGAGGTTTGCTTGCTAATTGGCTGCACTTGCGGTTGGGGAGAGGAAGGAGGAGTCCCCCCCCCCCCCCAAAGCTTCAGGGCCCCCCTGCGATGGCGGGGGTCGCAGGGGTGATTGGTACGCCCATGCCTACATTTCGATAAATATGCAGAGTAAATACAGAAGGAACATAGCCTTGCTCAGGAATGTCCGCTAGTCTTTTTCGCATCGAAAATGGCCTTTTTCGCTTTTGAGTATTTTTTGTAAAAATATATTGTATTTTGAAAATATGGCGAAAACACTAAAATATTATTTCTTCCCACGTAAACACAAAAAAGCATTAATTTTAATGCAAAAACACACAAAAAAATGTTTACTTTATGGTGAAGATTAGCTAAAAAGCACTCAAAAGTCAAATTTAACACTATTTTCGTGAAAATGTATGCAAAAAGAATATTAGCATTTTTGCTCGTCATATTCTTTTGTGTGATGGATCTGGTATTGCTGACGGAGTTCAGTTGCAGAGGGGCGGGGCTGGAGGGCTCTTGGGAGAGCGTTATCGATGTTCCCCATAGCTTTGTGCAGAGGCGTATCTAGAGGGCTGCAGGCATGGCTTGTGCCACGGGCGCCACAACACCATGGGCTCCATGTCTGCCCTGTGCTGTGCTGCCATACCTGCCCTTGTGCGGCATTGTCCTGCCTGCCTCCATGCCTCTCAGTTAATCTGAGATCTGAATGACACTTATCAGGGGAACATGGCTACTTAACTTATGCATGTAGGGCGCACTAGGCTTAGTGTTAGAAAAGAGGACAGAGAGGGAATAACGAGAGCTATCTTTAAAAAAGTAACCTCAGCAATATCCTGAGCCTAAACACACAAGAAACCATAGCACATGTATGCGAGAGAGGATGCAGTTTTTAGAGGGGAAGGGGGCTCCGACTGAGGAAAAGGGGGGGGGCACAATTTCAGTGTTTGCCATAGGCGCTATATTACCCAGATACGCCCCTGGCTTTGTGGCGACTTAGGACAAAGCCAGCGGTTGCAAGTGGCAGATCGATATTAGACAAGATTTCTGCTGTAATCTGAGCTAATATGGAACAGTGTAAAGGTGACCATTAACAGTACAATTTTTCCTTCAGATTCAATCTTTCGACGCTATTTGAACAATCAAAACTAATCGGAAGGCAATTAGCGATTGTTCCCATTAATAAATCGATTTAAGAAGGATTTACAATCCGATTTGATCATAAAATCCAATTTTCGGATCAATATTTTTCCTTTTCCAATTGACCAGAGAATTGTTTCATATCAATTTGCACCACACATGGCGCAGTTTTCTATACAATTCGTTCATAAAATTCACATCGTAAGATTGAATCTGAAGGAAAAATTGTACCGTTAATGGGATCACACAGTTCATTTCTGGCGTTTGATTCTCGTCTCAGTCATTTTTGCTGCTCGATTCTGCAATCAATTCTCTTATATTCCGCTTGTTTTTCTTATCTTTTTCCATTCACGTCTATCAGAAATCGAGCGGCGAAAGGATCGAAAGGGAGATCGGACATGTCGGAGATGATCTATCGAGCCATCTAATCACCTCAAAAACGAACCGTGTATTCCCAGCAAAGTAGTAACACAACCAAACGATGGATATCTGGGTCATATCGGCTGTATATCTGATCTACCACTAATCGCACAGTGTATGGGCATCTTTAGATTGATTTATTATCAATTGTCAAGAACCGCAAGGGCCGGTCCTTGATCGGGTCAATCGCTCAGAGTCAGAAACTCGGTCTCGCTGTCGCTTTGCGCATAGATGCCCATATGTGGATTCACAATCTATGAACTGACTAGCCGAGAGGTGCGTCCTGACTCCAAAGGATTCACCACACACATACAATTCAAATGTTGGCCACCACATGTGAGTCAGCACATGACTGTAAATATATTAGCGCACTGCGAACACTGTAAGTTAACCCTTAGCTGTATGCAGGGATCGGCGCCAGATCTGTCTATCTGTGCCCGATTCAAGCATACGGGTTGTAAATACAAGATACTCTAGAACACAAGGTAACGTTTTCGGAGGAGTAAGTACGATTGTGTATGTTCAGGAACAGGTCATAGCCGTAAAACGATTTTTAAACATTTTAATAACAAAAATGCATTACACACATTTACATACACTAATTAACATATAAAAAATAAAAAGGAATAATTGTGAAAGGTTTACTTAGCCGAAATGCAGTCTGTGTGGGGATATTTCCTTCTGGGAAAAGAAATGCAAAAAGTTCTTGGTTTCAGATTCATAGGCCTTTAGGTGTCTTTTGTAATCCAAGCAGATGTTACAGTTCCAAGATGGCAGTTGGGGGGTCCTCTGCCCAGCAGCAGGTCGAGTTGTAATCCAGATGATGTTAAGATGGAGGACTGAAGTCCTCCATCAGCGCTGCGTAATATGTTGGTGCTTTATAATTACTATAAATAATAATAATTATCATTATTTTGCTATTTGTGCTACTTATATGCGGAATGCAGTAGCCTGACACCTTCTCATCAGTCTGGAACAAGCAGGGCAGTAAAACATGGACGCCAAGCGCTTGCTGGGGGGCCGCACTTTTACAGGATCTTTATTACCTCGTTTAAAGTACAACTAAAGTTAAATATAGAAAGTGGCTCAACATATGGCCAGTCTCAGGACAAGTGCCTTTAAAATAGGGATAGCTGTAAATGGCAATTTCCGATTCCACAGAAATTCCAACTACCGCCAATCAGAGCCGGGACAAGGTCCTCCAGCACCCAAGGCTGAGACACCAAAGTGCGCCCCTCCATACCTCCCACCCCAGCCATCACACACTGATTGCTATTACACTAAGAGACGCCTCCATCCCTCCCTGCCACCCCAGCAGTCACACACTGATTGCTATTAGACTAAGAGGCCCCTCCTCCATCCCTCCCACCCCAGCCGCCACACACTGATTGCTATTAGACTAAGAGGCCCCTCCTCCATCCCTCCCACCCCAGCCGCCACACACTGATTGCTATTAGACTAAGAGGCCCCTCCTCCATCCCTGCCACCCCAGCAGTCACACACTGATTGCTATTAGACTAAGAGGCCCCTCCTCCATCCCTCCCACCCCAGCCGCCACACACTGATTGCTATTAGACTAAGAGGCCCCTCCTCCATCCCTGCCACCCCAGCAGTCACACACTGATTGCTATTAGACTAAGAGGCCCCTCCTCCATCCCTCCCACCCTAGCCGCCACCCACTGATTGCTATTAGACTAAGAGGCCCCTCCTCCATCCCTCCCACCCCAGCCATCACACACTGATTGCTATTACACTAAGAGACGGCTCCATCCCTCCCTGCCACCCCAGCAGTCACACACTGATTGCTATTAGACTAAGAGGCCCCTCCTCCATCCCTCCCACCCCAGCCGCCACACACTGATTGCTATTAGACTAAGAGGCCCCTCCTCCATCCCTCCCACCCCAGCCGCCACACACTGATTGCTATTAGACTAAGAGGCCCCTCCTCCATCCCTGCCACCCCAGCCGTCACACACTGATTGCTGTTAGACTAAGAGGCCCCTCCTCCATCCCTGCCACCCCAGCCGTCACACACTGATTGCTATTAGACTAAGAGGCCCCTCCTCCATCCCTGCCACCCCAGCCGTCACACACTGATTGCTATTAGACTAAGAGGTCCAATGCTTCCGAGTTCTGTGATTGGGGTAACATTACCGAGTTGCGGTTATGCAGTATTTCCACAGAAATTTGACTTCTGATCGGAAATGTGGAAATTTCAACACCGCGGAATCCAAATGAGCATCGCTACTTTAATTGCACCTGAAGTTAATAAAACAAAAACATTAAAAATGAATTATTTGTGGCACTTTAGTACGACATCTCTTAATACTGCCCGCTGGCCGGAGGAGCGTGTAGCCGCGCACGTGCGCAGAGATACCAGTCATGTGCGAGGTCTGACTGAAATGATCATGCCCAGTACAAGGAAGCACTTGTGCCTGATGGCCGGGGGAGCGTGTAGCCGCGCACGTGCGCAGAGATACCAGGCATGTGCGAGGTCTGAACTGAGCATGCCCAGTACAAGGAAGCACTTGTGCCTGATGGAATGGCGATGGACATGATCGCTTCTTTCCATTGGCATGCGTGATTTGGAACGTGTGCATCCCAAGTGTTTATTCGCTTGCGCAAGGGTTGGCCACAAGTGCTTCCAGCCAATGGGGTTCAACTGCATGTGTGGAACGGGGAAGTACCAACTTCTTTACCCCACAAATTATTTATCATGTTGTCATTCACTTTAGAATAATGGGAACTTGAAGCGAGGGGGATAGGGAGGCTGCCATATTGATTTAATTTTAACCACTTTACCACCACGGGTGCATGTATCTACGCCCCTTTAAACACCCTTTGACCACCAGGGGCGTAGATACACGCACCCCCCACCGCTACCGCCGCTGACCTCGCTCGTGCATGCCGCCGCCCGCTCGCCCGGAGATCAATGAACGGGAAAAACCATTCCCGTTCATTGATCTCAGCCCCCCAACAATGATTGGCTGCTTTTGTAATAATAAAAAAAAAATTACAATTAAAAAAAAAAAATACATAAATAGTTACCTTAGGGACTGAACAAAATATTTATGTCAGGAGGGTACAACACTGTTACTTTATAAACTATGGGCTTGTAATTAGGGATGGATGCAAAACTGAAAGAATGCACCTTTATTTCCAAATAAAATATTGGCGCCAAACATTGTGATAGGGACATAATTTAAACGGTTTTATAACCGGGACAAATGGGCAAATACATTTCATGGGTTTAAATTACAGTAACATGCATTATTTAAAAACTATAATGGCTGAAAACTGAAAAATAATGATTTTTTTCCCACATTTTCCCATTAAAACAAATTTAGAGTAAAATAATTCTTGGCATAATGTCCCACCTAAAGAAAGCCTAATTGGTGGCGGAAAAAACAAGATATAGCTCATTTCATTGCGATGAGTAATGATAAAGTTATAGACGAATGAATGGAAGGAGCGCTGAAAGGTGAAAATTGCTCTGGTGCTCAAGGGGTAAAACACCTCAGTGGTGAAGTGGTTAAATAATGCACATTGCCTGGCTGTCCTGCTGATCCTCTGCCTCTAATACTATTAGCCATAGCCCCTGAACAAGCATGCAGCAGATCAGGTGTTTCTGACTAAAGTGTGACTGGATTAGCTGCATGCTTATTTAGATACTACTGATGCATGTAAGATGTGGAAGGACATTAGATTCAGGGGCGTAACTAGACTTGAGGTGCGTACACACATGCGACTATAGTCGTTTGAAACGATCATTCCCTGATCGTTTCAAACGACGATCGTTTAAAAAAAAGCAACCAACGATCATTAAGTCTAACGACGGACGAGCTAGATCGTTAAAAACGAACGATCTAGCTTGGCGGATTTTTACCAACGACGATCGTTTGCAAAAGTAGTACATCGTTGGAAACGGTCGTTCGTACTAGGCTTGACATGCGCATTTCACTATTTCTCCATGGAACTTCTCATTTTTATGCGCTAGCGCAATAGTTGCTTTACGTGATGTAACGTTCGTTCTAACGATCAGATCGTTACACACATTTTAAAACTATCTTTACTTAGGTCGTTCTTTCATCAATTAAAAGTTCCTTCATCGTTCTCAACGAACGATCGTTGTCGCATGTGTGTACGTTGCATAAATAGGGCCCCTCTGCAAAGTTGATAGCATGGGGCCCAGGGCCGGCCTTTGACCTGAGCGACCGGTGCGATCGCTCAGGGCGCCGGCTTCCAGGGGGCGCTCGTGCCACCTGACCTGGCCGCATGTGTTTTAATAACTGCAGGGCCCCGGCTGGGTCCGTCTCGCTCCGCCCCCTGGTGCGCTGCTGGGGGTGATGGGGCAAACATGCCTGTGTGGCCGCCGTGATGGAGGGGGGAGGGCAGCCCGACCTCTCCCTCCCTTCCTCTCCGGGCACCCTCCGTGCTCCCCCCCTCCGATCCGATGCAGACTGCTAAGGGAACAACTCACCTTCCTGGTTCCGATCGCCGGCTCCTCTCACTTGCTGCTGGTCGCCTTTTCTACATAGCCGCTGATGCACAATAAACTTCCTGCTTAACAGGCTATGTAGAAGAGGCGACCAGCAGCAAGTGAGAGGAGCCGGCGATCGGAACCAGGAAGGTGAGTTGTTCCCTTAGCAGTCTGCATCGGATCGGAGGGGGGGAGCACGGAGGGTGCCCGGAGAGGAAGGGAGGGAGAGGTCGGGCTGCCCTCCCCGCGGCTCCCCCCTCCTCTATGGGGGGGGGGGGCTACCTACCTACCTACCTACCTACCTACCTACCTACGGGGGGGGGGGGTGTTACCTACCTACCTACCTACCTACCTACCTACCTACCTACCTACCTAATCTATACTGGGGGGCAGCTACCTATCTAATCTATACTGGGGGCACCTACATATCTAATCTACACTGGGGGCACCTACCTATCTAGCCAATACTGGGGGCACCTACCTATCTAACCTATACTGGGGGCACCTACCTATCTAATCTATACTGGGGGCAGCTACCTATCTATCCTATACTGGAGGTAGCTACCTAACTAATCTATACTGGGGGCAGCTACCTATCTAATCTATACTGTGGCCAGCTACCTATCTAATCTATACTGGGGGCAGCTACCTATCTAATCTATACTGGGGGCAGCTACCTATCTAATCTATACTGGGGGCATCTACCTATCTAATCTATACTGGGGGCAGTTACCTATCTAATCTATACTGGGGCAGCTACCTATCTAACCAATATTGCAGGTACAGGGGCGTAGCTAGAAATGACTGGGCCCCATAGCAAATTTTTTTCATGGGGCCCCATAGCAAATTTTTTTCATGGGGCCCCCCCCCACCCCCCACACACACCCCTCCGGAACCCTCAAAGATTTTTCATCTACTCAGAACAATATTTTTGATCCATTTTATGTTAAAATTTAATCAGACTGGATGGAAAAATCTCTATTGATTAAAGGAATTTTTTTTTTTTCAAAAGGTAGATCTACTTACCTGGGGCCTCCTCCAAACCCTAGCAGTGTCCCTCGCCGCAGCTCCGTTCCCAGCTGGTGGCCCAAGGTCCGCTCCGTTGCAGCAGTCCACCTGGCGAGGTTGACAGCTATTGTGCCACTGCCTTTGCAAGTGCAGAACCTGCCGACCTCGCCAGGTCAACTGCTGCAACGGAGGGGACCCGGACCAGCTGGGAACGGAGCTGCTGCTGGGAGGGAAACATAAGCTGCTGCCAGGGGCTGGAGGAAGCCCCGGGTAAGCAGACTTGCTCTTTTTAAAAACCCTGATGTTTCCTTTAAAGTGGATCTGAATTCACAACTTCCTCTCTGCTGTAAAAGATACATAACAGCAGAATAACATTCAATAAATCTGCAGTTTCTACTTCCTGCTTCCATGGAGGCAGACAAATTGTTAACATCCTGTGCTTTCATATGAGCTTATCTGCCATGGCAGTCAGTTGACATGGGGAGAGATCAAGTTACAGCTTGTGATCAGCCATAAATGAGGGGGAATTAGAGAGAAACACACCCAGTATTTATGCACATAGAGAGAGAGAGAGAGAGAGAGAGAGAGCTGAGGGGCATGGAGAGAGACAGCAGAGAGGGAGAGAGAGACAGCAGAGAGGGAAAGAGAGACAGCTGGCAGATAGAGATGGCAGAGACACACATCTGAGGGGCAGAGAGAGAGGCAGATAGACAGTTGAGAGAGTAAGACAACTGGCAGACAGAGGTGGAAGAGAGAGACAGCTAAGGGGCAGAGTGTAAGACAGCAGAGGCAGATAGAGAGCTGAGAGAGACACAGCTGAGGGGCAGAGAGAAACCTAGAGGCAGAGAGGGAGAGACAGCAGAGAGGGAGGGAGGGAGAAAGGGAGGCAGACAGCAGAAAGGGGAGGGAGCAGAAAGGGAGACAGCTGGCTGATGAATAGAGATGGCAGAGACACACATCTGAAGGGCAGAGAGACAGCTGAGAGATAAAGACAGCTGGCAGACAAAGATGGAAGAGAAAGATCACTGAGGGGGCACAGAGACCGCTGCGCTGAGGGGGCACAGAGACTGCTGAGGGGGAGCGAGAGAGGGAGGGAGACAGCAGAAAGGGAGGGAGCAGAAAGGGAGACAGCTGGTGAATAGAGATGGTAGAGACACACATCTGAGGGGCAGAGATGAGAGAGAGGCAGATAGACAACAGAAAGAAAGACAGCTGGCAGACAGAGATGGAAGAGAGACAGCTAAGAGGGAGAGAGAAATACAGCAGAGGTAAATAGACAGCTGAGAGAGACAGCTGGCAGATAGAGATGGCAAAGAGAGACAGCTGGCAGATAGAGCAAGCTGGCAGATAGAAATGGTAGAGAGAGACAGCAGAGAGGCAGAGACAGCAAGAGAGAAAGGGAGAGAGAGGGGAGCAGATAGACAGCTGAGAGAGAAAAACAGCTGGCAGACAGAGATGGAAGAAAGAGACAGCTTAGAGGCAGAGAGAAAGACAGAGGGGAGCAGATAGACAGCTGAGAGAGAAAGACAGCTGGCAGACAGAGATGGAAGAAAGAGACAGCTTAGAGGCAGAGAGAAAGACAGCAGAGGCAAATAGACAGCTGACAGAGATGGCAGAGAGACAGCTAGAGGCAGAGAGATGGCTGGCAGATAGAGATGCCAGATAGAGATAGCTAACAGGCAGAGAGATAGCAGGAAGAGAGCAAGAAAGAGACAGTAGAGAGGCAAAATACAGCTGGGGAGAGAGAAAGAAAAGAATACCAGGAAGAGAAGAAGCAGGAAAAAGGAGATAACTGACCACTGGCTGCTACAGACTTCCTTAGTAGCCCCTCTCTGTCTGCACCCAGATGTCTATCTCCCTCCCCCATCTCTGTGCAGAGTGAGCTCCCTGCACACAGCCTGTCAGCGTGGCATCAAATTAAAACTTACAGTTAGCTGACATTGCAGGGCTGCACGTTGTCAGGCACATGTCTGTGGAGTCTCTCTCTCTCTCTCAGCAGCAGTGCACTCTTGTGCCGTACGGGAATTGACAGTGCACTGCTTGCTGAATGTGTGCTGAGGATGGCTCTCTTCCTCCGGGTGGCTTTGGCAGCATGTCTGTAATCCATCCATCCTGTCTCCTGATGATGACAAACTGGCGCGCCTGAGTTCAAAGGACTGAGAGCCTCCCCTGTTCTGATTGGCTGATGCGGCTGGAGAGGGGCAGAACAAGGAGAACAGCAGCCAGTCACTTGTGAAGAGAGTCCCTGGCCGGAACTACAGAGTAATTGTCGGGTCCGGCCAGGAGAGATCAATCCGCAGCCCAAGATAGTCCCCCATTAAATGCTATATGCGGGGACTTGGGAGGTAGGGGGGGCCCAGCGGTGGTGCCCAGCTTTGTTGCAGTTATTTATATTAAAAAAAAAAAAGTCCTCAGTCTCAGCTGCGGGCCCCCTGTGGAGTAGGGCCAGCCACGGGGCCCCATAGCAACGCTATGGTTGCTATGGCGATCCCCTACCTATCTAACCTATACACTGGGGGCAGCTACCTATCTAACCTGTACTGGGGGCACCTACCTATCTAACCTATAGCTGGGACAAGTATACTGGCTACCTATACTGTGGGCACTCATCTGGCTAACCTATACTGGGGGGGATCTGTAGCTGGACACTTACACTAAAGGGGGGGGGGGGGGATCTGCTGCTTAAATACACTATAAGGGGATCTGCGACTGCAAGACTAGTAGCCTAAGCCCATATACACTAAGGGGGGGATCTGGTCTTGTATATGTAGGCAGATCCCCCCTTTAGTGTATATAGGCTTAGGCTACTAGTCTTGCAGTCGCAGATCCCCTTTTAGTGTATTTAGGCAGCAGATCCCCCCGCCATCCCCCCCCCCCCCCATTAGTGTATGTGTGTGGTGCACTCACACGCGAAGAGGATGAATGTGGGGGGGGGGCACCAAAATCTGGTTACGCTCAGGGCGCTGTGAAACCTAAGGCCGGCCCTGATGGGGCCCCCATTGGTCCAGCAGTTTCTGGAAGCAGGGAAAAATTGCTCCCACTACTCGCTAATCTGCATGGCGGGAGGAGGTGGCTGGGATGGCTTTTGTGAGCAAACAGGGAGGTTTTCTTGTTAATTGGCAGCACTTGCGGTTGGGGAGAGGAAGGAGGAGGGGAGGGGCCCCAAAAGCCTCTGGCCTCCCCTGCTATGGCGGGGGTCGCAGGGGTGATTGCTATGCCCATGCTTAGGACTATGGTAGGATTAGATTGTGAGCTCCTCTGAGGACAGTCAGTGACATGACTATGTACTCTGTACAGCACTGACATCTTCTGCAGCACTTTATAAATACCATAGCTCCCAACTGTCCCTTTTTCAGAGGGACAGTCCCTCTTTGGGAGCCCTGTCCCTCTGTCCCTCTTTCACCTTCATTTCTCCCTCTTTCAGGACTTTGTCCCTCTTTCTATGTAAATATATATATTTCTCTACTAAAAATGTGTTTGATTGACTCTAAACTTTATTCCCATCCTTTAAATGTATATATTACTAATTTTAAAATGTTTCTATGAAGGAAAATGAACCAGGGTAGAAAGGACCAGTGTGGTTTGAATTATAAAACAACATATGTTTCTTATGAAATCTTTATGGTATGCGTGACTAGGGGTGTGATGGGGCGTGATTAGGGGTGTGGCAAGGGCATGGCTTAAGTGTTCCTCTTTCTCATCTCAAAAAGTTGGGAGGTATGTAAATACACTAGCTGATGACCCGTAGTTGCCCGAGTATATATTTGGCTTGTGTCGGCTCCGCCCACTTTTTCTAACTCTAAAGGTGCCCATACACGTACAATAAAAATTCAATTTTCCCATTTATTCGACCAAAATGATTGAATCGAATGAAAGTTTAAAATAATATTTTTTTTCGATCAAGAAAATAGAATCGATTTTTTTCAATAAAAATCCAAACGGACATGTTGGAAAAATCTTTATATTCGATCTAACAGAATAATCGAACTAAACTTTGTAATACAAAAAAAGAAAAAATTGTACCATGTATGGGCACCATAACACACAAACACTCAATGAGGCCTGGAGCACACCAAAACCCGCTAGCAGATCCGCAAAATGCTAGCAGATTTTGAAACGCTTTTTCTTATTTTTCTGTAGCGTTTCAGCTAGCATTTTGCGGTTTTGTAAAGCGTTTTTGGTGTAGTAGATTTCATATATTGTTACAGTAAAGCTGTTACTGAACAGCTACTGTAACAAAAAATGCCTGGCAAACCGCTCTGAACTGCCGTTTTTCAGATCGGTTTGCGGTTTTCCTATACTTAACATTGAGGCGGAAACGCATCCGAAATCCAAAAAATGCCTCACCCAGGGAGTATGCGTTTCTGCAAAACGCCTCCCGCTCTGGTGTGCACCAGCCCATTGAGATACATTGATCAAGCGTATCCGCAGCCGCAAGCGGCTGCAGAAACGCTGAAAAAGCCGCTCGGTGTGCACCAGCCCTGACCAAGTTTGAGAACTTTGGCATTAATCATTTGTATATTCTCATAGAAAGTAAACAAATCAGATTGGCAGTTTGTGACTCCGCCCCTCTCCAGCATTTGAACCCCAGTCACCCAATGACCAACTGTAGCAGGTTGGAGGCATCTGCTATTAGCAGTGTAAAAATGGCAGCAATTCAAATATTCCCCTTGAAAATCAACAGGTACATTTTGATTGGCTATTATAGGCTCCACCCACTTCCCTGAATATTAATCTCAGTCACCCAGTGACCATCTGGGCAAAGTTTGAGAACCCTGCCATTAAGGGCTCGTTTCCACTATCGCGAATCCGCATGTGTCCAACGCATGCGGATTCGCACATGGTATGCAAGTGAATGGGCCTGTTTCCACTGTTGCGTTGGTGATGTGCGTTTTTTTGAGCGGTGAAAAAACGCACAAAAGAGCCAACGAATTCGCCTGAGAGTGGAATGCATGCGAATCGCATGCAATGTATTTAATAGGGAAATCGCATGCGTTTTCCCCATGCGTTTTTTGCCGCGAATTCGCATGCGAATTCGCATAGGTACCGATGTAAATTCACACAGGCAGTGACATGGTTAAAATCGCATATACCCTCACCTATGCGAATTCGAATTCGCGGCAAAAAACGCATGGGGAATCGCATCCGCATGCTAATTTATCAGCGGTGGAATCCAGGCGATTCCGCACCGCAATAGTTGAAACGAGCCCTTAGGGCTGGAACCCACAAGAGCGTTTTTTTGAGCATTTTGGCAGCGCTGCGATACGCTAGCGTTTTGCCAAAACGCTCAGCTGATGTTAATGGATGGGGCAACTTCCACAGGAGCGTTTGCGTTTCCCAGAAACGCAAACGCAGGACCTGCAGCATTTTGGGAGCGTTAGCGCTTCAATGTAAAGTATTGAAACGCTAGCAGAAACGCTCAGCAAAACCTAAACTGAGCGGTTTTGCTAGCGTTTTGCGGTTCAGCACACTGTAACAAAATTAAAAATAATTCACAGGACCAATCAGAATAAAAACGCGAAACGCAAAACGCTACACAACCGCTGAGCAAAAAAATACACTGTTGCAAAACGCGACCGAAAACGTGCATGAATCCGCTTGCAAACCGCTCAGACAAAACGCTAGCGGTTGCGTTTGCGGATTTCAGTGGGTTCCAGCCCTTCAGGGTGTAAGAAGGCCTGCAGTTTATATTTTCCCAGTGAAATTTGTTTTTGGCTCTGCTCACTTTTTGTTACCTGGACACACAGTCACTCAATGAACAAGTTTGACAGCTTTTGGGTCCTTGGCATCAATAAAAACGAATCTGATTGGCTGTTTGTGGCTCCGCCTCTTTTCTGAATTTGAACCCCAATGACTTAAGGTGCGTACACACATGCGACTATAGTCGTTTGAAACGATCGTTCCCCGATCGTTTCAAACAACGATCGTTTAAAAAAAAGCAGCCAACGACTATTAAGTCTAACGACGGACGAGCTAGATCGTTAAAAACGAACGATCTAGCTTGGCGGATTTTTTCCAACGACGATCGTTTGCAAAAGTAGTACATCGTTGGAAACGATCGTTCGTACTAGGCTTGACATGCGCATTTCACTATTTCTCCATGGAACTTTTCATTTTTATGCGCAAGCGCAATAGTTGCTTTATGTGATGTAACGTTCGTTCTAACGATCTGATCGTTACACACCTTTTAAAACTAACTTTACTTAGGTCGTTCTTTCATCAATTAAAAGTTCGTTCGTCGTTGACCACGAACGATCGTTGTCGCATGTGTGTACGTAGCATAACAGTACCAGGTTTGAGGCTTGTGCCATTAACAGTGCAAGAATGGCAGCAATTTTAATATTACCCTTGAAAATCAACAGGTGAATATTGATTGGCTTTTTTAGGCTCCACCCACTTTTCTGAATATTAATGCAAGTCACCCAGTAACCAACTGTGCAAAGTTTGAGAACCCTGCCCTTAACAGTGTAAGAATGGCTGCAGTTTACATTTTCCCAGGGAAATCTGTTTTTGACTCCACCCAGTTTTTGTAACCTTGACACACAGTCACTCAATGACCAAGTTTTATGAGCTTTTGGGTTCCTGGCATCACAATTGTGTGAATGGAAGCAGTTTATCCAGCAAAGAAATCTGATTTAGTGAATTTGAATAAGAATGGTAGCAATGTAAATGTTCCCCTTGAAAAACAATAGGTGAATTTTGATTGGCTGTTCTAGGCTCCACTTACTTTCTAAACATTAATCTCAGTCACCCAGTGGCCCACTGTGTCAAGTTTGAGAACCGGGCCTTTAACAGTGTAAAAATGGTTGCAGTTTATATTTTCCCATGTAAAAAAATTTAGTTGTTGGCGCCGTCCACTTTTTCTAACCTTGACATATAGTCACTTAGTTAGTAGTCACCTAGATGCCGGCGATCCCCGGCCAATCAGAGGCCGGGAATTGCCGATCTGCTTTACGGCGCTGCTGCGCAGCAGCACCGTATGATGTAAACAGCAGGGATTTCTTCCCCGCGTGTTTACATTTAGCCTGCGAGCCGCGATCGGCGGCTCGCAGACTGTTCACGGAGATACCCTCCGTAACCTGACATGGAACGGCCGCTCCAACGAGTGGCCGTTTCCGTGGGAAACCACTTGCGACCTGCCGATGCCTATCGGCGTTAGGCGGTCGTTAAGTGGTTAATATGAACCCCTGCGTGGGTCTTTATCTTTGCATTGTGATTCTGTCTTATATTAAGCTCTTCACAAATAAAAACCTTTTGAAACTAAACATAATAATAATAATATGGTAGAACATTAGAGTATGACTGTGGTTGGAATAGATTGTGAGCTCTTCTGAGGACAGTCAGTGACATGACTATGTACTCTGTACAGTGCTGCAAGATATGTCAGTGCTATATAAATGCATAATAATAATATGGTAGGACCTCATACTATGACTGTGGTAACTAGGATTAGATTGTGAGCTCATCTGTGGACAGTTAGTCATATGGACTCTGTGATATACTCTGTAAGCTGTGACTAAAAATGTCAGCACTCTATAAATCTATATATATAATAGAGTAAGTGCCTCAACCTTCAAGCAAGAAGAAGAAGTACTTTGCATGAGAAAATGTATGCGTGCTCAAACACCAAGTTTAAGGCCTCTTTTCCACGGACTGTTGAGCTGTGTGCTCAGCAAGCAGTTACCAGACAGCAGTGAGCAGTTACCAGGCAGCAGCAAGCAGTTACCAGGTAGCAGCAAGCAGTTACCAGGCAGCAGTGAGCAGTTGTGAGAGTTTGAGAGGCATTTCACTGCCTATCAACAGTCCATGGAAAAGAGGCCTTACCCTAGCAAGTCTGACTTTGCAAATCTGGCCTAATTGGCTATTCATGAGGCAATGCTCATGCAAATGCATGCACAAAGCAATACCGCAAAGCAGTCATCCTGCTACATGCTACATTAGCACTATCCAGGAGCGCCATGGGGAGGATTCCCAATGTCCCTTTTTTATACAACCGGGGGGACCGCAGGGTCCCAGGCTCTCTCACTGCCTGGAAACCACAGCGGCACCCCGGAGGGGGAGGTTGGGTGGCGCAGACGACCCCCCCCCCCCCCCCCCCCAAGTGTGGCCAGCGCCGGGGAGAGCCGTCTGCACCCACCTCCCAATATTAAAAACAGGCACTTACCTTAACGTCCATTGCGTCCTGCTACATGCGCATTAACTTGGGGGCACCACATGAGAAAGGAGAGAAGCATGGGTCACCCCGAGCTTTAGAGCTCAGGGCTGGCTCACATAGAGCACTCCAGAGGGGGGGGGGGGAGGACAGGCGCTCACTCCAGGGTTCACACTACCGGAGCAAGCTATCCACCACCTGCCTCCAAAGGATACAAACTGCACAAAATGCTTTCCATGAGAAAATTAATGCGCATGTAGCAGAACGCAATGGACGTTAAGGTAAGTGCCTGTTTTTAATATTAGGAGGTGGGTGCGGACGGCTCTTCCCGGCGCTGGCCACACTTAGGGGGGTCGGCTGCGCCACCCAGCCTCCCCCTCCGGGGTGCCGCTGTGGTTCCCAGGCAGCGAGAGAGCCTGGGACCCCGCGGTCTCCCCTGGTTGTATGGGGGCATTGGGAAGCCTCCCCGTGGCGCTCCTGGATAGTGCTAATGCAGCATGAACTAATTCCTGCAGGGCGACCGCTTTGCGGTATTGGTTTTTGGACCCTGCATAGTTTGGCATGCGAAAGCAAATGCATATTTGCATGAGCATTGCCTCATGAATAGCCAATTAGGCCGGATTTGCAAAGCCAGACTTGCTAGGGTTAAACTTGGTGTTTGAGCACGCATACATTTTCTCATGGAAAGCCTACTTCTTCTTCTTGCTTCAAGGTTGAGGCATGTACTCTATTAGGCCCAGTGCACACCGAGCGGTTTTTGGAGCGATCCGCCGGCCGCATCCGCCTGGAAAAATGCTTGGCTAATGCATTGCAATGGGATGGTGCACACCGGCGGTTTGAGGTTTTTGCCAAGCCACAAACGCGCCTCCTGCTGCGTGTTTGCAGTTTGCTAAAAAACCTCAAACCGCCGGTGTGCACCACACATTGAAATACAATAGCCAAGCGTTTTCACTGGCTGATGCGGCTGGTGGATCGCATACAAAATCCGCTTGGTGTGCACCCGGCCAAATATCTGCTCTCTGCTCCCAAAACCGCTAGCGTTTTGACGATCTGCTAGCGGTTTTGGTGTGCACTGGGCCTGAGATAGATAGATGCGGCGTATGCTACGACGCGGGTTGGCTAGTAAATATATAATATAGTAGAATCTCGTTATAGTAAACTCTGATATAGTAAACCTCTTGATATAGTAAATTCAGTCCTCAAGTCCTAATAAACTGCAAAGGATTTGAAAATGACTGATGTCTGCAGTCTGCATATCAGTTCTACTGGAATTGTTCTTTGTAAATCAGCAGAGTGCCATCTAGTGGGAGAATTAGTTACTGCAATAAGTAAGCGCTGTTTTTAACTTAGAGTATACTGTAAGAGTACAGTATATGATATTCCTATATTACACTACACGTGACATCTCTTGGTATGAGTATCTGTGTGTTGAGGGAAACATTGTGCCTGGAATTTGCCTGTACTCGGTTGTATATACCTATCCAAATCTAATGAGATAGAGCGAGGCATTGTTATGAGTCTCTCCTGGAACATGAGGTGAGAAAAATATAAAGGCTGCCATATTTATTTACCAGTAGCCTGGCAGCCCTGCTGATCCTCTGCCTCTAATACTATTAGTACATAGCAAGGAAATGAGCAGCGCTACTTAAAAACAGACTAGTGCCTACCTGCAAAAGAGTGCAAGCCCCACTTGTGGGGTCGAATACACACCGAGCATACACATGACCTGTCTACCACTGGAGGAGGATGTTGGTTTCCATAAACAGCTTGCATGCAACCTATTAAGTACTCGTCCCTCCCACTGCGAAGAAGTCAATCCTCCATGGGAGGGGCCTAACACTAACTAAATCCTAACCTATGTATATGCATAGCCTGGGTGCGGCTAATCAAATAAGATCGAAAATTGAAAATTGCGCAAAAAGGTGGATCAGCGCAACACCAGGCCGCCTCCGAATGGCCTCCATCAGAGATGCGCTGAGCCCCCCCAGGAACTAGTACAAACGCACCTTGAACCCAAACAGAAGCTCTGCATATACACCAAAAGCATGGCTGTTAAGTGGGAGCAGCTGACAAAAAACGAATTACATTAGTACATAGCAAGGAAATGAGCAGCGCTACTTAAAAACAGACTAGTGCCTACCTGAAAAAGAGTGCAAGGCCCACTTGTGGGGTCGAATACACACCGAGCATACACATGACCTGTCTACCACTAGAGGAGGATGTTGGTTTCCATTAACAGCTTGCATGCAACCTATTAAGTACTCGTCCCTCCCACTGCTACTACAGCCAAATAGATCAGCAGGATAGCCAGGCAACTGGTATTGTTTAAGGCTACTTGCACACCAAGACGTTGCGTTAGGTGCCACGTTAAGGTCGCATAACGTGCACCTAACACAACGTATGGTGCTGCAAGATAGGACGGTAGTGTGAGGAGCCGCGTTAGGCGGCTCTATCCCTATAAGGTCTCCCAGAGTGGCGCTGATTGGCCGGCGGGACCACGTGATGCGGAGCGAGACACTCCGCATCACGTGGTCCCGCCGGCCAATCAGCTGCCGCCAGTGCAGTGAATATTAAGTAGCCATGTGCGCGGCTACTGTAGCGGCATCTCCCCGCCTCCTCTCTGCCCCCCACTGAGCATGTGCAAACAGTCTAACGCGGCTATAGCCGCTCTAACGCCGTAGCATGCTGCACTTTCGGCAGAACGTGCAGCGTTACATGTAACGCAACGTGGGCAGTGTGAACAGCCCACTTGTGTTACATTGCTGTGCGTTGGGGGAGCGTTACAGGCTGCACTAACGTGCGCCTGTAACGTCTTAGTATGTAAGCAGCCTTAAAGGAAATAATTATGGCAGCCCCCATATCCCTCTCACCTCACATTCACTTGAAAGTCATGGGAGAGTATAATGCTAGGTACACACCATACAATTTAATCCAGAGTAGATAGATTAACCCTTACAGTTAGGTGGAAGAAGTCTGCAACCTTCACCAAGTCATCATGTGACCACTGCAAAAACATTTTTTCTTTTTAATAGTTCCAGAACTGTTTTGGTTTATAAGAACAGAAACATTCTTTGTGTGGGTGCTGCAGGGGATGCAATTACACAGCCACTCAATACCATACCATACTCATTCAAAGAGAAAAACGATACATTTAAATGCCGGTCAATGACAGATCGTGGGAAATATTTCCCAGTAGTTAATAGCAAAGGCCCCTTACTTCCTAGCAACAACAAATTTGCAGGATATGTTAAAAAGATAGTGGGAAACAATATTTAAAACAAAAAAATTTGTATTTTGAGAGAATGTTCTGAGTGTGGGAAATCTGAAAAAAAAAATGGTGTGGGGCCCCCCCTCCTGAGCCTCTGTAACACCTTGCCCCCCATGCAGGCTGGGATAGCCAGAATGCGAAGCCCCAGCTGACTGGGGCTTCGCACCCTGAGCTATACCAGCCCGCATGGTCCATGGTATGAGGGGGCTCTGGGGGAAAGGGGCAGCCAAGCCTTCCCCTCTCTACCCCCCCATCCCCGGAGCCCTTATCCAATCCATGGACAAGGGGCTCTTCCCCACCTCCGGTGCCCCAGGAGGAGGTGGGGGCGACGACTCCCTGGGGTGTTCATGGTGGTGTCTAGGAGTCCCCTTTAAGAAGGGGATCCCAGATGCCCACCCCCCCTCCCAGGAAAATTGGGTACCCCTTACCCATTTCCACAAAGGGTTAAATGAAATAAAAACACAACCACGAAAAAAGTATTTTATTATTCTAAATTAACCATAAATACTTACCTGTACCTTTTTTTTAAAAAAATTCCCACGCCAATATATCCTCAGAAATAATCCAACGTATACAGTATCCTCCAATCTTGCGATCTTTAATTAAGTTGATTGAAGATCTCCCACGGCAATTACCTATACTATACCTTAGAATGCGTCTTGCTGACGCATAGCGCCGACTCCCGCTGTCCTTCCCACCTCCTCACCTGTCACCCTCACCTAGCCTGGCACCTGGTGCACCCATGGTTGCACCGGGTGCCAGCATAGGTAAGGGGTGACAGTTGCGGGCAGGTGGGGAGACAGCGGGAGCCGGCGCTATACTTCCGCACAGGATGCATCCTAAGGTATAGTAACTGGCTCATAAATGAGCCAGCTCTTTTTGTATTGAATCGAATGAACCGGCTCTGAATCGATTAATTGGATTCAATACAAAAAAGAACCCGCTCATTGATGAGCCGGTTACTATACCTTAGGATAGCACCGGCTCCCGCGATCTCTCCCCACCTGCCTGCACCTGTCAACCTCACCTAGGGTGGCACCCGGTGCACCCATGGGTGCACCAGGTGCCAGGCTAGGTGATGGTGACAGGTGAAGAGGCGGGGAGGACTGCGGGAGTCGGTGCTATGCGTCCCTATGCAGGACGCACTGTAAGGTATAGTATTGCTAATTGCCGTGGGAGATCTTCAATCAAGGTAATTGAAGATCGCAAGATAGAGGATACTTTATACGATGGATCATTTCCGAGGATATATTGGCGTGGGAACATTTTTTTTAAAGGTACAGGTAAGTATTTGTGGTTAATTAAGATTATTAAAATACTTTTCTCGTGGTTGTGTTTTTATTTCATTTAACCCTTTGTGGAAATGGGTAAGGGGTCTCATTTCTCCTGGGAGGGGGGTGGGCATCTGTGGTCCCCTTCTTAAAGGGGACTCCCAGATGCCACCATGAACCCCCCCAGGGAGTCGTTGCACCCACCTCCTCCTGGGGCACTTGAGGTGGGGAAGAGCCCCTTGTCCATGGATTGGACAAGGGCTTGGGGGGAGAGGGGAAGGCTTGGCCGCCCCTCTCCCATGGAGCCCCCCCATACCATGGACCACGCGGGCTGGTATAACTTAGGGTGCGAAGCCCCAGTCGGCCGGAGTTCCGCATTCTGGCTATCCGAGCCTGCATGGGGGGCAAGGGGTTACAGAGGCTCAAAAGGAGGACCCCACTTCATTTTTTTTTCAGATTTCCCACACTCAGAACATTTCCCAAAAATAAAAAAATATATATTTTTTTAAAAATATTGTTTCCCATTATCTTTTTAACATATCCTGCAAATTTGGTGTTGCTAGGATGTAAGGGGCCTTTGCTATTAACTGCTTGGGAAATATTTCCCACGATCTGTCATTGACCGGCATTTAAATGTATAGTTTTTTCGTTGATCTTTTAAAATCGATTTTCTCAAAAAGTAAAAGTCATAAGTCTTTTTGGAAAAAAAATTCCCCTTGCTCCCACTTTTCTTCTTAACATAACCTGCAAATTTGGTGATTCTGGCATTTAAGGGGGCTTTGCAATTAACCCTTAAAGTCGGCGGGTTTTGAATCACGACTTTGTGATCATGGCCGAATTTTTCCCTGACCCAGATTGGAATCCACCCGTATCGAATTCGAGTCCATTCGAACCGGCCGAATCCGACTTTTGACCCGGACCCAAATTCGAATGTACTCGAATCGAATTTGGGTACATTCGAGCATCCCTGTTCAGGACCTCTGGGATTCTTCCAGTGGCATAGTTAAGGAGTTGTGGGCCCCAATGCAATTTTTACAATGGGGCCCCCCAAGCACTCTATACATAACAATTGATACGGCACCCCAAAACATGCCAATGGCAACTACAGTGTCAGAGGTGCAAGAAGGGGATGGGGAACAGTTTGTTAATGATAATTACAATTCAAAGTATCTATAGAAGTGATTATGCGCACAGGACCAATAGAGAGCTGATACTGTAGTTGAGGGAGGGCCCCTTTGGCCCAAGGGCCCAGATGCAGTTGCAATCTCTGCAACCCCTATTGCTATGCCCCTGGTTTCTTCAACATAGCCTGGGGTTACCTCACACACCACAAAATACATTCTAGTAGGTCGTGGCAGTTTCCAGGCTAAATAGCTCCGAGAGGGAGGTGGTAAAAGTCCCTCCCCCACTCCTGTAGACTTGATCATGCTGTTGCCAGAGGTGCCCCATTAGGTAGCCCCCAGTATTAGGTAGCCATATGTAGCCCCCCCCCATGCCCTCCCCCCACTATAAGTGGCCTGGCCAGATCTAGCCCCACCCCACCCCAGTATAGGTAGCCAGACTTAGCTCACAAAGTACGAGTTGCCAGCTGTAGCAACCCCCCCTCTGCCACCCCAGTATAGGTACCCTGCATTATAGTTAGCTGGACCTAGCCTTGCCCATAGTATAGGGAGCCAGATCTAGCCCTCTTCCCTCCCCCAGTAAAGATAGCTAGATGCCCCTCCATCCCAGTATAGGTAGCAAGATGTCCTACAGTATAAGTGGCCAGATCTAGCCTCCCGCTCCCCCTGGTATATATAGCCAGACGTAGCCCCCAGTATAGGTAGCCAGACCTAGCTCCCCGATTATGGGTTGCCAGCTGTAGCACCCCCCCCCCCCTCCCTCCGCAGTATAGGTAGCCAGATGCACCCCCCTCTGCATAGATAACCAGGTGTTGCACCCCCAGTATTGGTAGCCAGATGGTCACCCATACTCTAATGCCCCTACCATAATCATACTCTAATGCCCCTACCATAGCATAGGGCCAGCTTGAGGGACGGCAAAGCCAATAAGCTACCAGGATGTTTTGGGGATGTGGGAGGAAACCAGAGGAAATCTCACACTAGTGCTGCAAGGTGAGAGAACTAACCACGTCGCAACAGCACAGCTCCTCAAGATAGAACTTACAGATATGAAAAGAAAACGCAGCTGGGATTTCCCATTGATAAAATAAGAAGTCGTGTGTCCTTATAGAAAATATTTATTAAATCTACACAGCTCTCTTTGATGGGTATTGTACATCAGGTTAAGTTGCAGCAGGGCTCTAGAGCAGGCTAGGCTGCAGGTCTCCAGCACAGGATGGCGGGAAGAAAGGCAGGTGGCTCAGGCGGCTTTCAGCTTCTGGCCCCTGTCCGCTTCGATGGCCAGGACTCTCTCGCGCTCTTTGATCAGCTGGATTCCGCAATACGTCACAAACCAGATAGACAGCGTGCTGATCGGGAAACCTACAAAGGCAGAAAGTGGTGATCAATGACCAGCGGAACAGAGGCCTGAAATTGGGCACTTTCCCACTAGAAAATGCGTTTCCTTCCATTTCCACTACCATGATTGTGCCACAATCACCCTCTATGCCCTCTTTCCCTGGATGTATGGAATAATTGGTAATGAGTCAGATAGGTACCCTATGCCTAAGCCCTCTTTCCATGGACATATGGAATAATTACTAAGGGGTCAGATGAATACCCTATGCTTATGTTCTCTATCCCTGGACATTTGGAATAATTAGTAAGTGATCAGACAAACACCCTTTACCTGGACATTTGGAATAATTGGTAAGGGATAGATACCCTATCCCTCTATCCCTGGACATATGGAATCATTGGTAAAGGGTCAGACAAATACCCTTTACCTATATTCTCTATCCCTGGACATTTGGGATCATTGGTATGGGGTCAGATAGAGACCCTATAATGCTCTCTATTACTGGACATATGAAATAATTAGTAAGGGGTCAAATTGATATCCTATGCTTATGTTCTCTATGCCTGGACACTTGGGATAATTGGCCGCCAGTATACATACAAGGATAAGTACATAATAAATCATTTGAAGAGACCAAAACGTTTTTCATAAAGATGAGCTTGAATTTTTAATATATCCAAAAAGTGCAAAAAATTATTCACAAATCTTCAAAAAAAAAAGGGACTCAGAGCTCAGGAAACTAAAAAGATTTATACATACCTGGGGCTTCGTCCAGGCCCATATGCTCCGATCGGTCCCACTCCATCGTCCTCAATCTTCTGCAGCGCCGGTACCGGGTCCCGTCACTTCCGTCATTCGCAGCCCGTCTACGCAGGAGAAGTGCGCTCTTTACGTATCTCGCCAGCAGCTGCTGGAGCGATACGTAGAGGGTGCATTTCTCTTACGCCAGACTGACTCAGACTGACGGAATGCAGGGACCAGGTACCGCAGCTGCAGAAGGCTGAGGACGGCGGCATGGGAGCGATCGGAGCAGATGGGGCTGGAGGAAGCCCCAGGTATGTATGAATCTTTTAGTTTCCTGAGCTCTGGTACACTTTAAGACACGACATCCTATAAAAAAAATGATGGGATGTTATGTCTTAAGATGAATTTCTTTTGATGTTTTGAGAGTCAATTTTTTTGCACTTTTTGGAAATATTAAAAATTCAAGCTCATCTTTATGAAAAAACTTTTTGGTCTCTTCAAATGATTTACTATGTAATTATCCTTGTATGTATACTGGTGAATAACTGGTGTGGTGGTGCACCGCTAAGAATACATTTTTTTCTGGTCTCCTAATTTACACAAATGCATTTGGGATAATTGGTAAGGGGTCAGACAGAGACTATATACCTATGTTTTCTATCCCTGGACATATGGAATAATTGGTAAGGGGTCATATGGAGACTCTGTGCTCTCTATCCCTGGACATATGGAATAATTGGTAAGGGGCCAGATGGAGACCCTATGCTTTCTATCCCTGGACATATGGAATAATTGGTAAGGGGTCAGATGGAGACCCTATGCTCTCTATCCCTGGACATATGGAATAATTGGTAAGGGGTCAGATGGAGACCCTATGCTTTCTATCCCTGGACATATGGAATAATTGGTAAGGGGTCAGATGGAGACCCTATGCTCTCTATCCCTGGACATATGGAATAATTGGTGAGGGGTCAGATGTAGACCCTATGCTCTCTATCCCTGGACATATGGAATAATTGGTGAGGGGTCAGATGGAGACCCTGTGCTCTCTATCCCTGGACATATGGAATAATTGGTGAGGGGTCAGATGGAGACCCTGTGCTCTCTATCCCTGGACATATGGAATAATTGGTAAGGGGTCAGATGGAGACCCTATGCTCTCTATCCCTGGACATATGGAATAATTGGTGAGGGGTCAGATGGAGACCCTATGCTCTCTATCCCTGGACATATGGAATAACTGGTAAGGGGTTGGATTGGTACCCTTAACCATTGTTTAGTGATAATAGTATTTTGGGCTGAAGAGTCGCCTCTCTGCCCACCTGTGATGATGATCCTCCTGGCCACAAGTATAGCAAAGTCCAGACTGTTCAGGGCTAATATATTGTACAGGATGATGGCCCAGAAATTAGCGGCACCGAATACTCCCCGGATCCTCCGCGACATGGACTCCGGTAAGGAAGCCTGATGGGAAGCAGAAGACAATGTTAGGTTAGTGTTACCTTCTTATTCCATGGATATAGATATAGATATAGATATATATTGTGTTTTTATCCCAGAGTAAAATGCACCAAAAATGACTTTTTTTCCTATGTAGCTGTCAATTACATTAGGTAGTAAAAATCTGTCAAATCTGAGTTAGGTTTTGGGATAGTTCAACTCCTCAGGGGGGATTTTCAGGATTGTATTTACTTTTAAAAGTGAGATGGATAATAAGATATAAATTATGAATTAAGGTAGATACGGTGGGATAATTCATGAGTTAAGCCTTTTATTTAACATTTTTAGATATTTCATGAACAGATAGAAGCCCCTATTCAATTCTTCTAAGTTTTCTCTCAGGAAATACATTTTCATCTTATCCAAAATAATTTTTAGCACTTGGCAATTGAAGAAATATTGAAAAGTGGGTAAAGGTCAAATCTATTTTTATCTTCTGTCTTTTCTGGCTTGCAGTGGATTTAGAAGATGTTTCATTAATAAGGTGTGAAAACATTTCTTGTGAGAAGACTGTAAAAAAAACTAATTCAATAACAGCAACAAAGAGATAAACCAGATAAGAAGAGAGATAAATCATGAGTTAAGTTAGATAACTTGTGGTTACCCTGAGTTCCTCTCACCTCCAGCTTGGCAAATGGCCCCAGCTCAAAAAATTTCTGTACCCAGAGTTCAAAGTTCAGACCAAAGCAGTTGAAAATGGACCAGATGTAGACGATGTCACAGGGGCCCAACCACAGCGTGGTGACCAGGAACGTGGAGATGGTGGCCAACAGCTCCTTCTTGATGTTGTCATGTCCCTCACCGAGGAAATCATAGACGTACCTGAGTTAGAAGGCAGAGGAGTTATAGTATGATAAACACGTGACCTCAGTAGTTATCAGAGAGCATCCCACCAGTACACAGACTATTCTGTACAAATCCGCCTCCCATATTTATGAGAACAGGACTTCTAGGGAGCTTCTCTCATCACCCCCCCCCCCCCCCCCGGCTCTCTTTATTTCCTGTTCGAAATGGTGTGCAGCCAGCCAATCACCATGCAGCTTCAGTCCTATGCATGGTGATTGGCTGTCTGCAAGCACTTGTAAACTGGAGAGGAAGTGAAGTGGGCCTGTATCATCTGCAGGGACCTCTGTGTACTGTGTCAGAGCTCAGATCAGGGTAACGTGCTTAGAGTTTGACCCCGGGATTTATACTTGCTGTGCACACTGATATTAAGTGCAAGAACGCACTGGCAGAGGATGGGTTAAAGGACTGGTAATATTTTTCAGAAAAACATCCAAATGAAAAAAAAAATGTTATGAATTAGAGGTCTATTTATAAAAACAGGTGCAGGAAATATTCTGCCTAGTTGGTGAAATGAGTTTGACCACTTCTCATTTATGGTTAGAGTTGGCAAATAATTCTAGCTTTCATGTAAATTGAATGCAAAATGTATGCAGCTCAGAACTGGTTATTTACTGGTTCGATTTAAAGCTGTAGATAATATGCATACAATTTGAAGACAATCCAGAATGATTATCATCTTATTGACAATCTCTGGTTATGAAAGCACGCACTCTTGTTGGGTTTGGCTATTTAGAAACATTCCAAATGGATTTAGAATAAATCTGAATTAATGTTAAATGAATTAGAACATGAAAGATGTGTTCCCTGAGGTACCGTACTATGATGCTCTTTATAAAGGTATAGTTAGCGTTAGTTATTCAGCTCCAATTTGACACAATTGGGAAAGCATTCTTTACACATTGTCTCCAGGAATGGAGGGGAAGTGACCTCTAGTCTCCACAAGTGATATCACAGCTTCATACAAAATATTTTTGTATAAAGTTCTAAATATTTGTTTTCTACATGGTTTGTGCATATGGCTGTTTGTGTTTGAATAGTCACTTGATTTGCATTTGAAAAACATTTGCTTTCATTTTCCTGTCCACCATTTGATTCCAAAATAATCGGGGAAGGAATTCAAAGCAGAATAAGACAGATTTACGTAACCGGAAAGTAAAACAAATGAAAAGTCAAACTGAATTCAAACACAAGTTTACACTGCTCCGGAAGATCTTATCCTATGTTTAAACTCCACTCACATACATGTGCACATGCACACTTTCAAATTAATAAAGCTATTGAAATATATTTAGGGAAGAGCTGTTTTTTCCCCCTAAACTGACCAAATAAATCCATTGTTGTTCCAGAAACACATAAAACTATGAGAAACGCACAATGCTGCACAATGCTTACAGATTCCCTTTATTCGGCCACTCCCCTTCTGAAGGACCTATATGTGGCCACTCCCATTTTGGAGGACCTATATGTGGCCACTGCCCTTTTGGAGGACCTATATGTGGCCACTCCCCTTTTGGAGGCTCTATATGTGGCCACTCCCATTTTTCAGGACCTATATGTGACCACTCCCCTTTTTGATGACCTATATGTGGCCACTCCCATTTTTGAGGACCTATTATGTGGTCACTCCCCTTTTTGAGCACCTATATTTGACCACTCACATTTTTGTTATCGTACTTGAGCTAGGCTCCATTTTGGTTCCGATAAACCAATAGAACTGTTCCTTCCCAGTGATAAGGATGCAAAAGTGCAACGAGAAAGGAGAGGTCGACTTCCTAGACCCCCAGCGATCTGACCGAACATCGCTGTCCAATATCACAGCACACCCCAAACCACACAGACAGCATGACAACATAGCAGCCACCAACACAGCTACTTACTTGCACAACCAGTCATTAATTCCTCTGTCAAAGTGCCTGAAACAGCAGAAGAGAGCGATTTTATTTATGATGAACTGTAGTGAAAATAATGTAATGCACTTATTTTTTTTAACAATATTACTTTATACATTTTTTAGTCAGTGTTTGCCCATTGTAAAATCTTTCCTCTCCCTGATTTACATTCTATAATTGATCATAGGTGGCGACTTTGTCCTCGATCTTTAGTCCTGTCAGGTGATTTCTCTGGAATTGTTATTTACTGAGAGTTCTAAAGCCAGAAGAAAATATACCTGGTCTCTATACCAGTTTGGAGAAAACCCTTTCTACTTCCATTTTTTTTCCTGATAAGATAAAAAAGACCAAACTGTTGGCTTTTTGCAAGGATCTGTAAAGCAAGGGGATTTCCTGCTGCATGCTAAAAGAATACTTATAAGTGTACCCGAGGCGCAGGGCCGGGCCGAGGCATAGGCTGGAGAGGCTCCAGCCTCAGGGCGCAGTGTAGGAGGGGGCGCAGAATTCATTCAGCTGTCATTCCTAATTGTGTTTGAAGCAGAAAGAAATAAGAAAAGGGGATACATAGCAGTGACTGCAAGCCAGATAACTAGATATTAAGGTGTTGGGGAGGTTGGGGGCCTTGTGGCCCTCTTAGTCTAATAGCAATCAGTGTGTGATGGCTGGGGTGGGAGGGATGGAGGAGGGGCCTCTTAGTCTAATAGCAATCAGTGTGTGATGGCTGGGGTGGCAGGGATGGAGGGGCGCACTTTGGTGTCTCAGCCTTGGGTGCTGGAGGACCTTGTCCCGCCTCTGCCGAGGCGACATGTGACATGATGAGATAAACGTGTATGTATAGTACAAAACATATCAATAACCAGGCTGGTTTACTTGTTTTATTTTGCTGCCTGAAAGAATTTATTTCTAGGCATGGAAGTGACAGCTTCTGTCTTGTCAGTACCTTGTCAGGAATACAGTAAACATCACTGATAAGCAAATTACAGTCATAAATGTTTTCCTGGCAGAATACAACATCTGAAAGCAGCGGGGGGTGGAAAAATGTCAATAGTTACTGTATTTTCATAGGAACACTTATTAGGCTGCCACTGAGCAGAGACAACAAAGCATTCAATCTACTTTGTAAATGTTTCAATGTAAAATAAAACCATGGGGTAACTTAAAAAAGGGTCATTTTTAGGAGTAGGAGGATAAATACAATTGTTTATCTCATCAATTTATTTTCACCTCGGGTTCACGTAAAGGAAATATATGTTAAATAGGAACTCTAACCTTCCCACTTGCCAAATTAAAGGCATCTGTATGTATTTGGCTAAAGTTAAGGCAGCACTTTGCCCAATGTGTGTGTTCTGTCTTTACAAAGCCTAACCTTCAAGCCACAATGTCAACCGAAAACCGATCTTCTTGAGCTAAAACCTTAAGTCTAACTCTAAACTCCAGCCTAACCCATAGAAGTTCTTGGCATCAAGCTAATTTCTCTAAACCTCAGCATGATCCAACATACTTAAAATACACCATAATTAAATTACACCACCCAAACAAAAACGTAAATATTAACTCTTCGGTACATAAAAGAACATTTTAAAGAATTCCCTGTGTGTAAAAGCTTTTACGCAAATGTAATAATTGCTGGCCAGGATAAGCTCTCTGCCTGGTCTCTTCACTCTGCTCCCCCTCCCTCCTCTGTTGAATAGATACATTGTCGTAGCAATGGCTGAGTCACTTTAGCAGAGTAGGGAGGGGGAGCAAAGTGAATAAACCAGAGCTTCTAGCTGGCGATGATTACATTTGCCAATGAACAATAAGCACAGCAGTATGAACTTTTACTTTACTCTGCATAGAAAGCAAACATTTTTACAAACAGGGCCAATTGCAATTAACTTTTTTTTCCAGAGTTATCTCCTAGGAGATACATTTCATCTTTTTAAAATAGTTTTTCAGCATTTTACATTTGAAAAAGTACCCTACAGTTTGTGAATAAGTACTATCAGCATTTGTTTGAGTATTTTCTTGCTTGCTAGTGGTTTAAAAGGCATTTTATGACAGGGTCTGAAAATATCACCTTGGAGAAAACGTAGAGAAAAAGTAAATTGCATATGGGTCAGGGAATGCTTACAAATGTTCTTTTATGTACCTAAGTTTAGGTACTTACATTTTAGTTTAGGGAGTTTAATCCCAGTTTAATCAAAGACCTAACTCTAAATCTTGACCCTCACGCCAACATCACCATCTCATTGATAATGTCTCTTTCCTATACGGAAACCTGAATGTTGCTGAGTGAAAAGGAGTGGAACCTAAAACACAACCTTTGCTAAACAACACACGCGCATATGCCAAAAACTTCAAACCTGAAAAAATTGCACCAAGTATGAAGATAATACCATACTAACAATGACTTACGTTTCGGCAAAGACATAAAGCATGGTGATACATTTTGGTGGCTGCGGCGGGTCGAAGTGGTCCAGCCTAGAGATGGTATTTATTACTCCGAACATCACAGCTGCCTTAACCCAGTCGTACACCAAGTTGGAGTAAGCCAGGCCCGCTGCCAGAGAAAACAAGCATTGTTTCATGAGTTTATAGGCTTCCGTCCATTAATTTACATATGCTAGAGATGTCTGGTATTTGACTAGTGATGTCTGAAGTGCCTACAGAAAGGTGCCACAGGAAGCCGAGAGGGTGTGTCCTTTACTGCAACACAGGAAGCTGAGAGGGTGTGTCCTTTACTACAACAGGAAGCTGCATGATTTTCATTTTGGTGGAGGTTTCTGATAGAAAATAAGTATTGCAAAACCTCTCAGTTCCACGTATTAGTATAAATTCCACATATGGATTACCTTTTATGAGTTGCTGCGTAGAATTATAAATAGTTGACCTGTTTCTCGGGACCAGAAATTTGCACTTCCCAATAGAAGGTCTCATTAATCACCAGAAAATTTTAGCTAACTTTATCTTTGTAGCAGCCAAACAGACCATTGCCAAAGCATGGAGGACCTAATGTATATCCTTTGAAAGTTAGAGTTACAAACGTTATGATTCATGAAGGAATCGCGGGAATTCTGGAGACTGCCCTGTCAAAGCAGCTCGAGTTTGGGACCCTTGGAGTCATCTGGTTGAAGGGGTAGGGGACAAGGCAGGGTGGGCAAGATAGTGTCAACTGTGGAACCCCATGTCTGAGGCTTTGTCCTCTTTCTCTACCCCCTGGCGGGGGAAGATAATAATTGGCTTACCCAGGGACCAGTCCGAGAGTTTCTTCACACACTTCAGGTCGGACGGGATGGTAAGGATGTAGAGGAAGTGGAAGAGAACATTCACAAGCAGGATGATCAAGACATTGACCAGCGCTTGGACCCGAATGTTCCACATCTCGTTCTCCTTACGGCTCAGTGCTTTGGTGTTTACCTGTGACATGGGCATAAAATGGAAGAGAGCACATTAACAATTACCGGATATATAAGAGCAGCTCCTCCAGCCGCAAAGGTACCTTATAATTTTTTTTATTTTGGGGGGAGGGGGCAAGAGCCCCATGATTTCTAGCTATACCCCTGCTTATCATCTATTCTATCCAATCTATCATCTAATCTATACACCCTATATTATCAGCTTCAATGGTCTCCCTTTGCAGGCAGAGCCTTATTTCCCAGTGATATAGCGTCCTCCCTTCATGCTGTAGGGTTGAATCCTTGTAAAAGGCAAGCTTAGGGTGTGGCTGGGTGTGCTAAATATCTGTACAGCAGTCTTTCACTGTGGCATGATAATTTGTGCTGCATTTTGTCACAATGATGGGTGGATAGGTAATTTTGCTAGTAACAATAAATCCATGACATCCTAAAAAAACAACATGAAAAATCAGGGTTTCTCTAGCTGGTCTCTAGGTTTACAAAATTTAAACAAACTACTAGCCCCACGGTTGTTTCTCCCTCCTCTCCAGGCTGTGTGTTCACAGACCAGCAAACCCCACCCACTTAGAGGCAGAAGCCAGTGATGTCGCTTTGTACCCTCCCCTTAGAACAAGACAGTTAGGAGTGTTACTGACTGTATAAGCTTCCAGAAGGCTGAATTGTAGTCAGAGAGAACAGTCATGTAATTAATGTCATTTAGACGGAGAATCCATAAGGAAGATATTAAAGAGAAACTCCAACCTAGAATTGAACTTTATCCCAATCAGTAGCTGATACCCCCTTTTACATGATAAATATAATGATTACAGACCATCAGACCATCAGGGGGCGCTGTATGACTGATTTTGTGCTGAAACCCCTCCCACAAGAAGCTCTGAGTACCGCGGTACTCTGGGCAAACTGCCACAATGTAACAATGTTCACAGACAGGAATTAGCTGTTTACAGCTGTCTCTAACAGCCAAAACAGCTAGGAGCAGCTACATAACCTACCCACAGTAAAAATGTCACCATGTAATAAATGTCAGAATGTAAATCGGGGAGAGGAAAGATTTTACAATGAGCAAACACTGACTAAATCATTTATACATAATTATGGTAAAAAATGAAGCACTTTTTTTACTACATTATTTTCACTGGAGTTCCTCTTTAAGCACTTCTAACAGTCATGGCCAGGCTATTACTATTCTAGAATATACATCAAAATCATTAACATGAGTAACTCTTCAAAAGGGCACTTTGGCGAAAAATTGTAAAATTTAAAATATGTGCAAACATAGACAAATACGAAGTACGTTTTTTTCTAGAGTAAAATGAGCCATAAATTACTTTTCTCCTATGTTGCTGTCACTTACAGTAGGTAGTAGAAATCAGACAGAAGTGACAGGTTTTGGACTAGTCCATCTCTTCATAGGGGATTCTCAACAAGGCTTTTATTCGTTATAAAAATATTCCCTAAAAAGGATTTAAACAATGATGCTGGCCAGCCTCCCTGCTCGCTACACAGTTTTTTGGCAGTTGGACAGAGCAACTGCCATTCACTAAGTGCTTTTGAAAATAAATAAATCCCTGAGGATCCCCTATGAAGAGTAGAGTTGGGCCGAACGGTTCGCCGGCGAACGTGGTTCGCGCGAACTTAGGTGGTTCGCGTGCGGGTGTCGCACGCGAACGTTTTGCGGCAAAAGTTCGCAAAAATCGGTTCGCCCCATAATGCACCTGAGGGTCAACTTTGACCCTCTACATCACAGTCAGCAGGCCCAGTGTAGCCAATTAGGCTACACTAGCCCCTGGAGCCCCACCCCCCCTTATATAAGGCAGGCAGCGGCGGCCGTTATGGCCACTCGTGTGCCTGCATTAGTGAGAGTAGGGCGAGCTGCTGCAGTCTCTCATAGGGAAAGATTAGTTAGGCTTAACTTCTTCCTGGCTGCATACCTGTTCTGTTCAGTGAGCCCTCAGCCCACTGCATACCTGTACTGTGATCCTGCCACTGCATACCTGTTCAGTGATCCTGCCACTGCATACCTGTTCATTGATCCTGCCACTGCATACCTGTTCAGTGATCCTGCCAGTGCATACCTGTTCATTGATCCTGCCACTGCATACCTGTTCATTGATCCTGCCACTGCATACCTGTTCAGTGAACCCGCCACTGCATACCTGTTCTGTTCAGTGAACAGTTTGGTGTGTCAGTGTGAAGCAGTACCTTAATTACACTACCTGATTGATGTATACACATGCAAGATGTTTTAAAGCACTTTAGGCCTGTCATTTAGCATTCAATGTGATTTCTGCCCTTAAAACGCTGCTTTGCGTCAAATCCAGATTTTTCCCGGGGACTTTTGGCATCTATCCCACTCCGCCATGCCCCCCTCCAGGTGTTAGACCCCTTGAAACATCTTTTCCATCACTTTTGTGGCCATCATAATTTTTTTTTTTTTTCAAAGTTCGCATCCCCATTGAAGTCTATTGCGGTTCGCGAACTTTAACGCGAACCGAACCTTCCGCGAAAGTTCGCGAACCCGGTTTGCGAACCTAAAATCGGAGGTTCGGCCCAACTCTAATGAAGAGATGGACTAGTCCAAAACCTGTCGCTTCTGTCAGATTTCTACTACCTACTGTAAGTGACAGCAACATAGGAGAAAAGTAATTTATGGCTCATTTTACTCTGGAAACAACGTACTTCTTATTTGTATATGTTTGCATATATTTTAAATTTTACATTTTTTGCCATAGTTCCCCTTTAAGTACTTTTCTTAAAGATCATTTGCGCTCTAGGCTTATGGTTTCTTCCAGATAACATGGCTGGAAGGTTGGAGGTTTAGCTGTCAGGTGGTGCTCACGTGATGGTCCTTGAACTGACCTGTTGGTAGAATTGGTCGAAGGTCATGATTGGGCCAAAGAAGAAAAAGGGGAGGTAGAAGTTGTACTTGAGGAGGTCGATGGGGGAGTAGAAGCCCTCTGACCTCTCGCAGGTCTCCAGCGCAAAACTCATACAACGTAAAATGGTGAAACCACATCCGCCATAGAAGAGGATCTCTTGTAGGTTGAAAGATCCCGTGACGAAGCCATTCTAGAGCCAAAGAACACAGAAGAACCACAATGAGCCAATGTCTAAGATCTCCAAAGTACTCAAACTAAAGGATACTGTCCAATGAGAATGTTCCTTCCTCACCTCCTTTTCATGCCAAGTTTTCCCAACTTCGTTTTCTTTCTCTCGCTTCCATTGACTCTTCTTTTTTTGCATTTTATTTTTTATTTCTTGCTACTCTTTTTTTCCCCCTTCCCCCTCTTTTCCTTCCCTCCCTTTAACTTCCTTTCCTTCCCCCCTCTCTTCTTTCCTTCCTTTAATCTGGACCTGAACTCTTACACAGGACAGAAAGAAAACAGAAAGAAATGCATCCTGTATGTATTTAGAGAGCTTAGCCTGTCTAATTCCCCCCTTATCTTATCTGTGACTAATCACAAGTATATTTTGGTCAATCAGCTGTGTCAGCTCAGGAATCCCTTCTGCCACTCATTTGTAAACACAGGATGTTAACCTTATGTCTGCTTCCATGAAAGCAGGAAGTGGACACACTACAGATACTGCAGGATTTGTATCAGATGTAACAAAGACATGTTTTTCTATAAAGGTTATTATGCTGTTGCTTATCTCTTTGAGCAGAGAATAAGTTCTGAGTTCAGGTCTGCTTTCCTTCCCCCTCTCTTTCTTCCTCCCTGCCTTCCTCCTATTTCCTCTCTACTCTTGCCATTCCCTCCATTTCTTTCTGTCTCTCTTTCTTCCATTCCCTTTTTTCTTCCACTTCTCTCTTTTTCTTCCCTGCCCTCACTTTCCTGCCTTACTTCTTTACTTATCTTACCCCTTCTCTTCCTCCAATCCTCATATATTTCCTCCTTTTATCTCCTTCCTCCTTACTCCGTTCCTTCATCCCTCCTTCCCCTCCTCCCTGCCTCTTCTGTCCTGTCTGTTGTTTTCCGTCACTTCCCCCGTTGGGGTATAGTCATGAAACCGCTGTAAAGTTTCCATACACATGAAGTGTAACAAGCAATGTAGAAGCAACACATCTCGGCATACATAACGCAAGTTGTGCTATGTGTGCAACTCATGTTACGCTACCTGCGCAAACACTGGTACAATATTACTGCTTTTTTGTGAATATACCTCTTTGCTCTTTCCTTCATTCATTACATTATTCACTAATCTCTCTCTGTCCTCCTTCCCTTGTCTCTCATAGTACTTTCTCCTCCCCTGCCCATTAATAGTGGTGCAGCATGACATGTCGCTAACTGTCACTCCATTTGCGCACACCTGACAGTTACTCATCTTACACGCAAAAGCTTTATAACTCAACTTAAAGGGAACCAGAGACGAAGCACCCTCAGGTATTTTACCATATATATCAGTAAGAACATTAGAGAAAACACTTACCATGCTCTCTGTTTCATCCTCACTGCTAAAAGTGTCTGTTATCAGTTGTGATATGAATCCCGGACTGATGATTCAGTCTGGCTTTGCAGGGAATAATTATAGCTGAGTCATTATAGCAGAGCCACAAGGGGGCAGACTTGGGCTTGAAAAGACACCAGAGAAGACAGACTCAGCTATAATCTTTCCGTAGCAAAGCTAGACTGAATGCTCAGTCGGGGATTCTTATCAGAGGTGATAACAGTCAGATTAAACAGAGAACAATGAAACAAAGAGCAGATTAGGTGTTTACTGTCATGTTCCCGCTGATTTATAAGGTAAGATACAAGAGGGTGCTTCATCTCTGGTTCTCTTTTAAAAAAAGACTGAAGCAGCTTACTCTAGAATGTATTAAAAATAGAAATAAATCTAGAAATAAAAATAGACAGAGTAATCTTCCTTAGAAGTAGCAAGAATGTTATTTTGGAGAGAAGTTAAAGAAAATAGGTTTGCAGGTTGAATTTCTTTTTAAAATCTCTACAACATCAATGACAGTCACTGGTAAGCTAAGAGGAGCCCAATATACAAACAGGTTAAAAAGGAAGTAAGTGTTGGCTTCCCTCCGACACAATTGTATGTTTATAGGGCCGCTATTGCGAAAAATTGTAAAATTTAAAACGCATACTTATAAGATGTACATCTCTCGCAGAGGTAAATGCACTATAAATTACTTTTGTCCTACGCTGCTGTCACTTACAGTAGGTAGTACAGATAGGACAGATCTGACAGATTTTGGACTAGTCCGCCTCCTCATGGGGGTTTTCAGGGATTTCTTTGTTGTTTGCAAAAACATTCCCTGCAAAGGATCTATACAAATATGCCTTCCAGCCTCCATGCTTGCTTGCACACTATTTTGGCAGTTGGATGGAGCAACTGCCATTCAGTAAGTGTCTTTGAAAATAAAGATACCCCCTTGAGGAGATGGGCCAGTCCTAAATCTGTCAGATCTGTCAGAGGTTTGCAACCCTGGGGCACAGGAAAAAATAAATTTATGGTGCATTTTACTCTGGGACAAATGGTCATCTTTTACATATACATTCATTATACATTTTGCAATTTTCCCTGATAGTAGCCCTTTAAAGGGAAGGTCCAGGCACAAAAAAAAAAAAGAGTTTCACTTACCTGGGGCTTACACACTCCGCTGTGTCCGCTGCGTTGTACCGCGATGGGCAATATGATTGCCTTGCAACACGATGCAATGATATTATCAATGGGACTTTACACAATCGGGCTCTACACATTGAGTTCTGATGCAGTGATGCAGTAATACCCAGGATTTACCTTAAGGCACTGTAGGCACGAGCCTACAGGCGGCTGAAGATGGAAAGTTGGCTCACGCCCCTCCCACAGTGCCTTCCTCCCTCCTTCCCTATGCAGAGTCCTGATGAAAGTGTAAAGGAGAAATTACTCACCTGGGTCTTGGACTCTCAGCATTCCACTGACCAGATCGCCCTTCAGTCAGGGGGAACCTCTAGCTAGTTAATACTGAGGTTCCTCTGGCTACCTAATAATTGGGGACACCTCGAGCTACTTAATATTGACAGTACTTCTGGCTACCTAATGCTAAGGGGCACCTGTAGTTTCCTATGACGGGTAAGGGAGAAGTCACAGCTGGGCCAGCAAGCACACTTTTGGTGCAGTTTGGGGCTTGTAGGTTCATGGAGATGACAGGACATCTGTGCCTGCAGGCTCCTATGAGGTAAATCCAGGCCTGGTAATGACCAACATATTGCGCAGCGCATTTACCGGGCAACACGTGCGTTTACAGTGGGAGTGAGGAATACCTTCCTTGCACTGTATGGTTACACCAAAACGCAACCACACGTTGTGACTTTTCCACCAAGTTGTGCTGCGATATAACTGCCTCTATTGGGAGGTCGAGTTGATCTTTTTCACAAATATCTTTTTGAAGAGTAACCAAAGCTCTGTGTCTATGCCCTGCGTTTAATCTATGTTGCCTTGCTTTTAATGCTTCTCTGTTTGTAGCCATTGCGCTCTGAACCACTGTCAGGGAAGCGCAGTGCAGGAACATTCGGGGAATCTGCATTAGAGCTTAAAGAGAACCAGAGATGAAGCACCCTCTTGTATTTTACCTTATAAATCAGTGGGAACATGACAGTAAACACCTGTTTTTTGTTTCATTGTTCTCTGTTTAATATGACTGTTTCACCTCTGATAAGAATCCCCGACTGAGCACTCAGTCTAGCTTTGCTACGGAAAGATTATAGCTGAGTCTGTCTTCTCTGGTGTCTTTTCAAGCCCAAGCCTGCCCCCTTGTGGCTCTGCTATAATGACTCAGCTATAATTATTCCCTGCAAAGCCAGACTGAATGCTCAGTCCGGGATTCTTATCACAGCTGCTAACAGACACTTTTAGCAGTGAGGATGAAACAGAGAGCATGGTAAGTGTTTTCGCTAATGTTCTTACTGATATATATGGTAAAATACGCAAGGGTGCTTCGTCTCTGGTTCCCTTTAAGCTCTGTGTCTGTGCCCTGAGTCCCACTGACATTATTGTCACCATGCTTCCTGACACCCTGCTCCTACTCTCCATTCAGAAGGTCAATAGAACCATTTATTAGTCTTCTTTATAGGGCCCCCTTCTCACACCAGGGCCCCAGGCAATTGTCTACGTAGCCTTGCCTTTAATCCGCCTCTGACCTCACAGGCAGAACCAACAAAAGCCGAGTATAGACGGTACCTCCCCACATATGCAACTGGTGTTTGCTTTTTTAGGCAACCTTGGTTTGAGAGACCAATTTGTCACATCTACTGTATATTCATTAAATAGAACACTACCCTATATTGGACTCATGGAGCCCCTGTGCGTTTTTTTAGGCCTCTCATATCTCACTGTATCAATGACAAGTAGGCTTTTGTGCCTGTAATCAATTATTTGAGCAGTTCTGTCATCTTCTCTGGAAGAGCCCAGAAAACATACTTGCCAGGAGATGAACGGTTCCACCTTGAAGGATGCGAGGCTACACAGGCCAGCCACCCAGCACAGCCACTTGCTCTTCACCAAGGAGACAGTATAAAGAAGTAGGCAGTGGGACATCACCAGCATCAAGTAGTTTCCACCCATGATGGTCAGGACGGTCAGGATGCCGTACAGCATGTAGATCCAGGACCTGTACTGTGAGGAGGAAAACTCAGTCACTCAGAGCAGGTTCATGGCAACATGATGAGAACTTAGCAACGGCTAACCACGGACTAAAAGCTGGTTCAAGAAGACACTTGTTAAAGAGAAACTCCGACCAAGAATTGAACTTTATCCCAATCAGTCGCTGATACCCCCTTTTACATGAGAACTCTATTCCTTTTCACAAACAGACCATCGGGGGGCGCTGTATGGCTGATATTGTGGTGATACCCCTCCCACAAGAAACTCTGAGGACCGTGGTACTCCTGGCAGTTTCCTGTCTGTGAACCTTGTTGCATTGTGGGAAATAGCTGTTTACAAGTGTTTCCAACTGCCAAAAACCATGCAGCAGCTACATCACCTGCCAACAGTAAAATGTTCACTGGAGTTCCTCGTTAAAGGATATCCCACCCCAAATGTATAAATCTGCGACTGGCCGAGGCTGGAGAAATAAGCCATCTGAGCATGGCCACAATTCCCTAAAGGGGCCCATGCACTGGTCGATTTCAGCCATTGACTGCCGATTCGACCGCTCTGATCGAATAGGCTAGAAATCGATGCAGCAGGAAGCATGATCGATTGGCTGATCGATTTCTGGACGATTTCTATCGATTTACTCAATCGGTCCGGATGGAAAATTTAGGACGATTGGCTACTGGCAGCAGATCGATGGCCCATAATGTTGCATTGGATCGAATGGTGCATTTGCTTCTGCATTTTATTCTGAAATCTATTGGAAATCTGTTCCTAGTGTGTGGCACACATCAGACAGGAATCTATCTGATGGTCGAATCTGCTGCAAATCTATAAGTGTATGGCCACCCTTAGCGGCGTTCGAATTGGGCGGCGACTGACGCAGCAATACATCACCTGTGCGCCAGTGCGAGTCCCCGGGTCTGTGCTGTCCCCGTCTCCGGGTGGTCTTCTTCTGCATCTCCTCTTCACTTCCTGTCCCATCCTGTGAGAAAGGGAAGTTCAAACAATAGAGCGCCCTCTACTATTTGAACTTCTGTTTGGGACAGGAAGTGGAGAGAAGATGAAGAAGAAGGCCAGCCAGAGAAAGGGACAGCACGGAGCCGGGGACTCGCGCCGGCGCACAGGTGATATATTGCTGCTGGCTGGGGGAACAGGGGCGACGAGGCAGGCAGAGGCAGCTCCACAGGTTGTGAATCGATTTCATGCTGAAAATCTGAAGTTATTCTCACATGCAGTAGATAGGGAGGGGAGAAGCACATGCAGGCAGGATGTAGCTCCGCCTCTCCTGCTGCCAGGACAATTACAGCTAGCCTGTGTAGGACAGCCAGGGAAGGAGAGAGAGAGAGGCTGTGGCTGTGTGTGTGGGGCTGGCTAGGTGTCTCTCTCTTCCTCCCTCGCTGTGTTCCTGCTGTGTATATTTCTTTCTATACAGAGTCCCCTTCTGCATTAACTAGTAAAAAATAAATCAGACAGCTCATAATGCTTCACTTTACATTGCAGTCTGTAGTAACACTTCACTAAGGCCCGGTTCACATTAGCGTTCCCTGTCCGGATTTTCCTGATCTGATCCGGACCGTATACTGTACAAACGGAACGTACGTTCCGCATAGCAATGCAAAGTCTATGCGGACTTTCACACGTGTCCGTTCCGTACAGTACGGAGCCGGACCGGATCCGGACTCCGGACACTTGTCCAACATGCGCTATTTTTTGGGTCCGGATCTCCAGCCCACGCACCCGGACCGGAGCCGGACCTGAGCCTGACAGCACCATCCGGAACACAGAAACCAATGGGGAACGGAAGGCACAGAACACACTGCCTACAAAAACCTGACGTTCTACCCCACTTCCTATGCGTATCCAAGCGGCCATTTCGGATGGGGACACATGGGCCAAGCATGTCTGGAGTGGAGCAGCATTGACAGACGTGCTGGAGCTGTTTGGCAGAAAGTCGGAGGTGGAGGTGAGGCCTACAGCGGAGGGACCTGATTCTACAGGTGCACCAGGTGCACCTTCTGCTGACCCCAACATTTTTTTATTTAAATTTCACTATTTTTTGCCCACGGATCCGGATGGCAGCCTGATGCATGCCTGATACAAATGGATCTGGATCGGATCCGGATCGGAACCGTACGGTTCTGATCAGGATCAGGTCCTGATCCGATCAGGATCCGATCAGGATCCGGTCCGTTTACGGAAGTGTGAACGGGGCCTTAACCACTTGCCGACCGCACGCTTATACCGTGCGTCGGCAAAGCGGCAGCTGCAGGACCAGCGACGCAGTACTGCGTCGCCAGCTGCAGGCTAATTAATCAGGAAGCAGCCGCTCGCGCGGCTGCTTCCTGTCAATTCACGGCGGGGGGCTCCGTGAATAGCCTGCGGGCCGCCGATGGCGGCTCGCAGGCTAAATGTAAACACAAGCGGAAATAATCCGCTTTGTTTACATTTGTACGGCGCTGCTGCGCAGCAGCGCCGTAAAGCAGATCGGCGATCCCCGGCCAATCAGCGGCCGGGGATCGCCTCCATGTGACAGGGGACGTCCTGTCACTGGCTGCACAGGACGGATAGCGTCCTGTGCAGCCTCGATCGCCGGGGGGGGCAGCAGGTAGGAGAGGGAGGAGGGAATTTTGCCGCGGAGGGGGGCTTTGAGGTGCCCCCCCCGCAACACCCAGCAGGCAGAAGAGATCAGACCCCCCCAGCACATCATCCCCATAGGGGGGAAAAAAGGGGGGCAATCTGATCTCTCTGCCTGCTACCTGATCTGTGCTGGGGGCTGCAGAGCCCACCCAGCACAGATCAGTAAAAACAGCGCTGGTCCTTAAGGGGGGGGGTAAAGGGTGGGTCATCAAGTGGTTAATGACAGCTCAGGCCAGGTGATAACTCCTCACACATGTTACACTTGCATTCCTCTCTGTGAATTTCCATTCTGTCTTTAGAATTCTGTTGTAATTATAAGGATCGAAACCTTTACTTTAGAAATCACTTCTTAACTTAAGGACAGAATCCTTATTTTAAGGTTTGCCTGAGGTAAATTGCTTAGTGAATACTAATTGCTTTATCACCATGGTGATAACAGTAAAGCGGCACAGAATTATTATTAAAACTGGACATGAGCTTAGTGATTGTGACCATCTTCTGCCTCCCGGGAACTCTGGTGGTGAGATCCCTGTGCTGACCTCTTTTCACCGTTACCAGGAGCTCCGCCCTCCCCTTGCTGGACTTTCATTTAATATTGTACTGAGGAGACTACAAGACAAGGCAGTGGAAGCTCCCAGCATGGGTGGGAACATGGGAAACTCCAAGGTGAGAAGGAGCAGAGTCTTCGAGAAGACTTAAGAGGACATACCTGTGGGATGAGAAGGGAGAAGATTTTGGCGAAGATCACATGACCCGAAAGGGCAAAAATGATGTAATTCCTGAAGGTTGTAAACCACATGACCCACTCGAAGTCCGCCACGTCCTGCAGAGGAAACGCATTGTTATTTCAATGTAGAGACAGAGGAGGTGCTCTTAAGGGGTGCAGTCACTGGCACCACCAGGGGGTGCTCTCATCACGGGTTTAAGTCATTTTTTTCCTACCATTTTCCGTCCAAAGTAATACCAGCCGGACTTGACGTTTTCTCTGAAGGACTTTCTGTTCACGTTATCTGTAAAACACACATACAGGACACCGCCATTAGGAAATATAGTAATAGAAAACTAATTGGGGGAAGGGGGGGGGGCAGGTTCTCTGCAAAAGAATGAGTGTTGAAGCCTCTAATGCTGGGAGCAGGGGTTATGTTTTTCCGTTAGATAGATGTGATAGATTGATAAATTCCGTCATGTCCAATATTCCTCTGGATCGTTTTACCGCTTGAAAATTGAACGTGAAAAACGTATCGTGTGTTTCCAGCATTATAGTTAAAGGAATACTATCGATACCCAAGTGTTCTAAAATGACAGTGTGCAAATAATGTCTAAGTAGCTGTGTAAACATTTTCCTACTTTTCATGTTAAATATCAGAGGCAAAAGCTGTAATTTATTGAGGGTAGGATTTAGCTATATTGGGACAAATCAATTGCAGAAGGGGTGTCTGCTTCAATGCACAGCCAGAGTTGCATATCAGACTACAGAAAGCAAATATCAAACATATCAAACTCTGAAAGCAAAAACAATATGAAAAGCTGTGACAATTGGTTACATTTCCTCTGCTCTCTTCAGACACGTCAGTCAGAAACAGAGCTCCCAACAGCTGCAGCTCCTGTGTCCTGTCTCTCTCTGTCACACAGAGCTACGCATAGAGTTAACTGATCAAGTGTGAGGGTAATTTCGCCTCTCCTCATGGCTCAGTCAGCCCTCAGTTTTGGCTTCAGTAAACTTTGAATGTATTTTGCTAACAGTAAACAAAGAAGTTGCTACTAAAATGTATACACCAGTACTTAGCAGCACTTCCTAAACAATTCCTGTGTCAATTGAAAAAAATATGTGAATCGATAGTATTCCTTTAAGCCCTTCACTCCCCCCCCCCCCCAAAAAAAAAAATCTCCAGAACAGTCCACTTTTGAAGGTTTTTAAGGTATTTTGAAAAGCAGAAAAAAGACCTCATGTCCTGCACCAAATATATATTACTTATAATCGCTATATTTTGGTATTGCTTTCATTGCAGTTTATTGATTTATCTTTTTTTTTTTTTTTTTTGCTTTGTGCTGGAAAGGCCAGCAAAAGAGCTTCTCTAAGCTCTTTGACGCACTGGGTGGAATACAGTCCTGTTTTCTGAACAGCCTGTTGTATTGGTCCGAGCCCTATCCCATACAGCCATATCAATCCCTGCCATGTACTGATGAGGTCCAAAAGTCCGAAACAGGCTGTCAACATGTGGGGTTGATGTGGTTGTGTAATATTTAAAGCTACAGGCTTGCTATACACCAGCGGTTCTGGATGCTTGCCTGGCTTACAGGGGCGAAAAGGGATCATTTGCATATTCAGCAGTGGTGCGTTGTGGGTAACCACAGATGTTTACTTATAGCTTAATTATTGCAAGTTTACTTCTGTTTTAAAAAGGCAAATGTCACCAAGCATTGCTTATTAGTAGGAGGGCTTTTCGGTCTCTTTTATCCCCCTATACATTCCTAGTGGTTTGGGTCACCCTGAGCTGCTTGGTTACTGCTGAACAGCCAAGAAACAGTGAGCGACATTGTGAGATAAGGTTTTACTGCAGGAAAGTTCAAAGGATCATATTTCTGCTTTTTTTTTTTTTATAAAGCTTAAATGACAGAGTGTGGTTTTAAAACTGCAAATGTGACAGAATAATGCAATGTTATAAAAAAAAGTTATATTCATTCTCTGTACTACACATACAATGTATTCATTTATAAGCTTATTATAAGGTTTCTTTTAAAGCTGAATATAGTTAGCATTAAATATGCACTTGAGCCAGAATTAGTAAGCTTCGTACACACAGCCAATTTTGATTGGACAATCACTGGCCAATTTTACTTCCATGTTTAATCGAAAATAAAACAGTGTCTTATATCAATTTTTGCACTAAAAGATATGCTAGGGCTTATTTTCAGGGGATGTCTTATATTTCTATGAACACACAAGTTCCTGTGCTGTGTGCCCTCCTGCCTTCCTCCCCACTGTGCTGCCCCTTCCTCTGCTGGATCCACTTCTTGTGTACCCGTGTCCCCCTAGTACCTTTTGTGTCCTCCTGGTGTTCCCTCTGTGTTCTCCTCTATCCCCTCTCCTCTTGTGTCTCCCTCTGTCCCCATGTCCTCCTCTAACCCTGTCCTCCTGTATCCCCCTTGTCCTCCATGTCCTTCTCGTGTCCCCCTACAACCACCGCTTACCCCCAGCTCTATGCCACACTGTCCCCCATGTCCTCCAATGCCCCCCTGCATCCTCTTCTTTCCCCCAGCTCCATGCTGCTGTGTCCCCAAGCTTCAGCCTATGGGGAAGAAGTACGGCAACTAGTGTTTCTACTGGACCCGATGGTCTCACAGGCGGGACCATGCCTCCGTTATTGGGCCAGTCCCTGCACTTGCTGAGTAGCACTGAGTGATTGGCCCAATAACGGAGACATGGTCCTGCCCACGAGACCACGGGCTCCTGTAATAAGTTTACAAGTTGCCGTACTTTTTCCCCTTGCTGCTGCTAGGACTTATTTTCAGGGTAGGGCTTATATTTCAAACATGCTTAAAATTCCTCCTGGGGCTTACTTTGCGGGGGATGTCTTAATTTTGGGGAAACAGAGCATCTTATCTCTATAGAATATCTCTAATAGATCCCAAAGTCCTCCATTAGGCAAAGAATAACTACCAGCATCGGGCACATTGTTTGGTAAACGACTTGCAAGCATTGGACATGTACCTCGTGATGCCTCGAATATCCCGTTCATGGAATAGACCAAGGCGCAGGTCAGGACGAGGGCGTAGAAGCCCAGCTCATAGTGGGGTAACGCTGTCTTTATCCCCATGGCAGCGGCGTGTCAGCCCCCTGACGGTATCTGCGGAGGAAGATGGTGAGAAATTGTATCAATCAGTAAGATCAGACTCACAGACAAAGGAGCAAAGAATAGCAGCCAAACATGACTTTCTTTAATTTTGTGTCCAGTAATGTTCATAACTGTTTTAGGAACTCCTAGCTGGCTGTATTTAAATGTGGAGGTGACAAGTATGGAATTGGGGAGGGAGGTACGGTAATAATTATAATGCTACTAGCTAATTGCCCGGCGTTGCCCGGGTATGTATTTGGCTGGTGTTGGCTCCGCCTATTTTTTGTAACCCTAACACACAATTACTCACTGACCAAGTTTGTGAGCTTTGCGGTCTTTGGTATCAATAATCTGCATTGAAATGAAACAAATCTGATTGAGTGTGTGTGGCTCCACTCCCTTTTCTGAATTTGAACCCCAGTCACCCAATAACCAACTGTACCAGGTTTGAGGCCTGTGCCATTAACAGTTCAAGAATGGTAGCAATTAAATATTCCCCTTGAAAAGCAACAGGTGAAGTTTGATTTACTTTTGTAGGCTCCACCCACCTTTCTGAATATTAATCCCAGTCACCCAGTGACCAACTGTGCAAAGTTTAAAAACCCTGGCATTAACAGTGTAAGAATGGCTGCAGTGTACATTTTCCCGGTGAAATTTGTATTTGTCTCCACCCACTGATGACCCGGCGTTGCCCGTGTATGTATTTGACTGGTGTTGGCTCCGCCCACTTTCTAACCCTAACACACAAACATTCAATGACCAAGTTTGTGAGTTTTGGAGTTCTTGGCATCAATCATTTGTATATTCCCATAGAAATTAAACATTGATAGGCTGCTTGTGGCTCCACCCCTCTCCAGCATTTGAACCCCAGTCACCCAATGACCAACTGTAGCAGGTTTGAGGCATCTGCTATTAACAGTGTAAAAATGGCAGCAATTTAAATATTCCACTTGAAAATCAACAGGTGAATTTTGATTGGCTATTATAGGCTCCACCCACTTCCCTGAATATCTCAGTCAGTCAGTGACCATCTGGGCAAATATTGGGAACCCTGAAATAAATAGTGTAAGAAGGGCTGCAGTTTACACTTTCCCAGTGAAATGTGTTTTTGGCTCCGCCCACTTTTTGTAACCTTGACACAAAGTCACTACTCAATGCCCAAGTTTGTGAGTTTTGGGGTCCTTGGCATCAATAATTTGTATTTTCCCATGAAATGAAACAAATCTGATTAACTGTTTGTGGCTCTGTCCCCTTTTCTGAATTTGAACCTCAGTGACCCAATGACCAACTGTACCAGGTTTGAGGCTTGTGCCATTAACAGTGCAAGAATGGCAGCAATTTTAATATTCTCCTTGAAAAGCGACATGTGATTTTTGATTGGCATTTTTAGGCTCCACCCACTTTTCTGATTATTAATCCCAGTCACCCAGTAACCAGCTATGCTAAGTTTGAGAACCCTGCCATTAACAGTGAAGAAGGGCTGCAGTTTACAATTTCCCAGAAAAATCTGTTTTTAACTCCACCCACTTTTTGTAACCTTGACACACAGTCACTACTCAATGACCAAGTTTGTGAGCTTTTGGGTTCCTGGCATCAAAATTGTGCTAATGGTAGCAGTTTATCCAGCAAAGAAATCTGGCTGGTTTTGGCTCCGCACCTTTACTGCATTTGAACCCCAAACACTTAACGACCGACTGTAGCATGTTTGAGGCCTCTGCTATTAACAGTGTGAGAATGGCTGCAGTTTCAATATTCCCCTTGAAAATCAATAGGTGAATTTTGATTGGCTCTTGTAGGCTCCACCTACTTTTCCGAATATTAATCCTAGTCACCCAGTGACCAACTGTGTGAAGTTTGAGAACCCTGCAATTAACAGTGTAAGAAAAGCTGCAGTTTACATTTCCCCATGTAAAAAGTTAGTTGTTTTGGCTCTGCCCACTATTTCTAATTTTGACATACAGTCACTTAATGACCAAGTTTATGAGCTTTGGGGTCTTTGGCATCAATAAGTTGCATTTTACCATTGAAATTAAACAAATCTGATTGGCTGTTGTTGGCCCGCTCCCTTCAGAATTTAAATTTCAGTCTCCCAGTGACTGACTGTAGCAGATGTTAGGCCTCTGCCATTAAGAGTGCATGAATGGCAGCAAAGTAAATATTCCCCTTGAAATTCAAAAGGTGAATTTTGATTGGCTGCTGTAGGCTCCACCCACTTTTCTGAATATTAGTCACAGTCACCCAGTGGCCAACTGTGTCATGTTTGAGAACCCTGGCGATAACAGAATGGCTGAAATCAATCTAACAAATCTGATTGGCTGTTTGTGGCTCCACCCCTTTGGTGAATTTGGATCCCAGTCACCCAATGACTGACTGTATCAGGTTTGAGGCCTCTGCCACTAACAGTGTAAGAATGGTAGCAATGTGAATATTCCCCTTAAAATTAATAGGTACATTTTGATTGGCTGTTGTAGGCTCTACCCACATTTCTGAATATTCATCCCAGTCACCCAGTGGCCAATTGTGTAAAGTTTGGGAACCCTGCAATGTAAAAAATGAAGTTGTTGGCACCGCCCACTTTTTCTAACCTTGACATACAGTCACTCAATTATCAAGTTTATCAGCTTTGGGATCCTTGGTATCAATACTTTGTATATTCCCATTGAAAAATAAACAAATCTGGCTGTTTGTGGCTCCACCCCCTTCCTGAATTTGGACCCTAGTCACCCAGTGACCAACTGTACCAGGTTTGAGGCATCTGCTCTTACCAGTATAAGAGAATGGTAGCAGATGAAATATTCCCTTTGAAAATCAAAAGGGGAATTTTTATTGGCTGTTGTAGGCTCCACCCACCTTCCAAAATCTTAATCTGTGACCCAATGACCAACTGTGCAAAGTTTGAGAACCCTGCCATTCACGGTGTAAGAATGGCTGCCGTTTATATTTTCCCAGTAAAAGTTGTTTTGGCACCGCCCACTTTTTGTAACCTTGACACACAGTCACTCAATGACCAAGTTTGTGAGCTGTCAGGTTCTAGGCATCAAAAATGTGTGAATGGAAGCAGTTTATCCACCAAGGAAATCTGATTGGCTGTATGTGGCCCCGCCCCTTTAGTGAACTTTGACCCCAGTCACCCAATGAACGACTGTAGCAAGTTTGAAGCCTCTGCCATTAAAAGTGTAAGAATAGCAGCAGTTTAAATATTTCCCTTGAAAATCAATAGGTGAATTTTGATTGGCTGTTGTAGGCTCCACCCACTTTCTTGAATCTTAATCTCATTCACCCAGTGACCAACTGTGGCAAGTTTGAGAACCCTGCGATTAACAGTCTAAGAATGGCTGCAGTTTACATTTTCCCATTTAAAATGAACAGCTGAAATTTGATTGGCTGTTTTATGCTCCGCCCACTTTTCCTGGATTTGTAACCTCGGTCACCAAGTGACCAACTGTGCAAAGTGTGGGGACTGTGGCTCAATTACTGTGAGAATGGCAGCCTTTTACATTTTTTCCATTGACTTGAATGGGTGGAATCTGATTTGCTGTTTGTAGCTCCGCCCAGGTATGCAGGGGGGCCGCGAGACCCCCAGAACATATCATCCCAGGTAGTAAGGTATCTGCATACCAAGTTTCGTTCAAATCGGTCAAGCCGTTTTCGCGTGATCGCGGCACACACACACACACACGCACGCACGCACGCACGCACGCACGCACGCACACACACACACACACACACACTTTTATATATATATAGATAGGGCTTTTAAAGCACATCTGACCCGAGGAAAGGTTACCTAAGGTAAGCACAGAGGTACATCGTACATTCCTGCTGGACAGACATACCTCTGTGCGTTGTCCATTCCTTTCCTCCCTCCCCCCAGCCCCCCGTAATCACTCCTTATAAAATTGTATTTTTCAAATTTTTATACAGGAAGAGGCGGGCTTGTGGCAATGTTCCCTCCTACCACCATGCCATTTCCTCCTCTTTCCCACCCATTCACTTCCCCTGAGGCAGAATGGGAGGGTGATAGGCGGGATTATCACTGCAAGCCGCCTCTTCCTGTCTGAAAATTTGACTTTAGCCAAAAGTCAATTTTTTCAAATAGTGATTACGGGAACCGGGGGGGGGGGGGGGGGGGAAATGAAGAGAGGAACGGACAACGCACTGAGGTGTGTGGATCCAGCATGAGCACACCTCTGTGTTTATCTTAGGTAGCTTTGCTTTGAGTAAGACAGAGGCGTTGTACTTGGCTACACAACTTCTGAGTAACTCCTGTCTGTATTATTGCCTGAGGAAGCGGGCTAGAGACCAGCGAAACGCATTGCATTGGTTCTGCAGTATGAATAAAATCTTGTTTAAACCATACATAGTGGTTGTGTTTGGTTTTGGGGAGGTAAGTCCACCCTTGCTTCCCAACTTTTATCTGTTTTTACCGATGATCACATTTTTACTCTGCTGGCGCCTCTGTTTCCATTGCAATTATTGTTATCCACCTGGTGGATGGGTGAACACCCCTTCTTTTCTTCTACAGAGAGCGACTTTTTAGCCTGAGTGGGGACAGGCCTAATATCTCCATAAGTGCTTTAATTGGTTTACTGAACCTGGCAACCCATACTTGTGAGTATATTTTTATTTGCCTTGGCTATTGACTATTTCTATAGCTTGGCATTCCGTTATCATCAATAATACACTATTGGGGGCTCTCCACTGTGTTTTTCTTTTCGTCGTTTAGAGTTGGATCCCCCACAAGGCAACATAGACAGATGCCTAGGGCTTTGATTGCGCTGGTTACTAACTCCACTCTTTTCCTTACTAAAAAGTCCAGGTGACAAGCAGGGGTAGCCTAACCTGCCTACCTTGCCTAGGGCACAGGGTGACCTTCTTCTTTTGGGTCCCCTCATATGTAAGAAAAAGGGATGGTTTAGGAAATGCTCATTTTTCTAGCTTGTGTGCAACTGTACTGAAAACGACGTGCCCCTTGGAATTGGCCCAATCAAATGCAACCTACAGACAATTTAGTTTGGCCTAATTCCAATCAGCATGTAATTTACATCTAATTTGCATGTGAGGTGACATTATCATCATCTCACTGGCTGTCCTTAGTAAGAACTCCTTTGATTGGCTTAAAGGACAACTGTAGGGAGGCTGCCATGTTTATTTTTCCTTTTGTGCATTACCAGTTGCCTGGCAGCCCTGCTGATCTATGTGGATGCAGTAGTGTCTGAATAACACCAGAAACAAGCATGCAACTAATCTTGTCAGTTCTGACATTAATGTCGGAAACACCTGATCTGCTGCATGCTTGTTCAGGGGCTATGGCTAAAAGTATTAGAGACAGAGAATGAGCAGGAAAGCCAGGCAACTGGTATTGCACAAAAGGAAAAAAAGCATGGCAGCCTCACTACAATTGTCCTTTAACATGTCCGTTGGATTACCCCTCGATCAGGGTGTGTGTTACGTGTGTAAGAATTAACAGATACTGGCTGATATCAAAGCTGGACAAAGAAATAAAGAGGATCTGTAATGAAAATAACATAATGAATACATTTGCTTATTTATGTAATTTTTTTTTTTTTACAATATTCATATATAGATTATTTAGTCAGTGTTTGCCCATTGTAAAATCTTTCCTCTCCTTGATTTACATTCTGACATTTATCACAGTTTTATGTTATGTTTATAAACTTAAAGTGAACCTCCAGACTAAAAATCAACTCAGCAGCACTGAAAAGACTTGGTGTTTCTTTAACAGTTTCACAGCATCAGAACTTTGTTTTTCTTACGAAGCCATAATTTTTAGCTGCACAGGAGCTAAGCTCCGCCCTATCAAAAAAACTGCTGAGGCATTTCTTCCCCTGATGCTGTGCAAAGCATGATGGAATATCTGATGTTGTTGTTCTCGTTGCTTAGCAACTGGGAGATGTGATCAGGACATAGGACAGTTGGAACTGTGTCTCATGCTCCCTGTCACCTCCTTTCAACCAAAAAGATGGCTGCCCTCATGAAATCACAAACATTTGCCTGTTCTTTTAAAACAGGGTGGGTAAGAGATTATATTACCTATCTATTTTAATTAACATAACTAATGTAACTTATTGACAGTTTGTTTGTTTAGGCTGGAGTTCCTCTTTAAAAAAAGAAACAAATTTACAAATCTATGAACTATTGCCCTTGTTTTTATCTATCCTCTCCTGGTAGATAGCTGGGCTTCCTAGAGCAAACTATATATGGCTGTAATTCCTTATCAGTTGCATAGCTGAATATTAACCCTTTCAGGCGGAGAAGGTAGAAAAGCAACACAGCATATTTTGTAGGCTATGCATTGTACATACACATGTCTATCTCATCATGTCACATGTAACTTAATCATGTCACATGTCACTTAAAGAGAGTCTGAAGCCTAAAATAAAATAAAAAAACAGATACTTACCTGGTGCACTCACACGTGCGCAGTACAGAACCGCCGGTCTTCAGAAACCCAAATGCTTCCGAAGATTTGCCGAAGTCTCCCGCGGCGGGACATTCAAACCGTAAGCCTGCGGGGGAACGAGGAGACCGGCAGAATGAGAAGACTCTGTAGAACCCAGAGCCTCCAGTCTCCTTAGGTAAGTATCTGTTTTTTATATTAGGCTTCAGATTCACTTTAAGGTTCTCTTTAAGCTACAGTATGTGCACATGCTAGATTAAACTCGACTGGATGGTGTAATGGTTAAGGGCTCTGCCTCTGACATGGGAGATCTGGGTTCGAATCTCGGCTCTGTCTGTTCAGTAAGCCAGCACCTAATTAGTAGGAGACCTTAGGCAAGTCTCCCTAACACTGCTACTGCCTATAGAGTGCATCCTAGTGGCTGCTGCTCTGGTGCTTTGAGTCCGCCAGGAGAAAAGCGCGATATAAATGTTATTTGTCCTGTCTTGTTTTGTCTGAGGCGGTCGTTTAAGAGAATACACAGTCTAGTGTGTGTACAGCGAGTATTCCTGTTAGAGTATTCAGGCAGTGTGTCTGTTGCTGGATTTAGAGAGTCTGTCGTGGGGATATCACTTGGAATGGGATTATCCAAGGACATCTTCTCATGAGCATTCTCAGACTATGCCAAGTGCCTGTTGGTGGGAGGAATGGAATAAGTGTGACACACGGTGCAGTATCAGTCTCTGGCAGCCGTACAATCAGCGGGAATGAGAATCCTCCGCATTAACTCTTCCTTGGGACCTGAAATGAATTAGTCGGTAGGATGTTCCTCCGGTAGAGGACGTGACAGGATGTAATTATAGCTGTAACACACAATGCAATTGCTCTGGGGCCCGGCATGGATGGGCCAGTGACCACACAGCACAGTTCCCGGTGGACGGACCGTCCTGTGTCGGAAACACCCCCCCCCCTTCCACTATTCTTCCTCAGTTGTTTGTCTTTTAATCCAGGTTTCTGATGCAAAAAATTAATCTAAATAAATGTATGCTTTGACCTAATAAGCTTAAATTGTGCTGAACTTTATGTCCAACTACTAATAAATTATTATGTACTCCAGCCATTCTTACACTGTTAATGGCAGGGTTCTCAAACTTTGCACAGTTGGTCACTGGGTGACTGGGATTAATATTCAGAAAAGTGGGTGGAGCCTAAAACAGCCAATCAAAATTCACCTGTTGCTTTTCAAGGGGAATATTTAATTGCTGTCATTCTTGCACTGTTAATGGCACAGGCCTCAAACCTGGTACAGTTGGTCATTGGCTGACTGGGGTTCAAATTCAGAAAAAGGGGTGGAGCCACAAACAGCCAATCAGATTTGTTTCATTTCAATGCAAATGATTGATGCCAAAGACCGCAAAGCTCACAAACTAGGTAATTGAGTAATTGTGTGTTAGGGTTAGAAAAAGTGGGCGGAGCCGACACCAGCCAAATACATACCCGGGCAACGCCGGGTCATCAGCTAGTATATATATATATATATATATATATATATATATATATATATATATATATATATATATATAAATAATATTTATGTAGCGCTGACATCTTCCACAGCAATGTACAGAGTGTATATAGGCACGTGTCACTAACTGTCCTTCAGAGGAGCTCACAATCATTACTACAGTCATACGTCCATTGTAGTCTAGGGCTAATTTTTAGATGGAAGCCTATTAACTTATCTGTTTTTGGGGTGTGGGAGGAAACCGGAGTGCCCGGGGGAACACACGCAGACACTGCAGACCATACAATCTCCTTGCAGATAGTGTCCTTAACCATTAAAGTCGGCACAAAATTATGCGAAAATTACACAAAATTATGAATGGATTACAAAAAAATAAATTGACTGTCCAAAGCATAATTACATGTGGCTGTTAGCTGTTAGCATGCTGGGTGATTTCCTGTCTGATGAGCCTCAGTTTCTGCTAAAAATGCTGCATATACACTGACCGCAGCATCTGAACCCCAAACTGCGAGTTTTAGGCCTCTCACACCGCCAATGTGATCTTATGTCTGCATTTTCCTGAACGCGTGCGTGTTATTTTTCGTAGAGCACACAATTTGTGTGTATTCACATTTTTGGCCTACTCATAATGTTAAAATGTGAGTTTCCCTGAAAAATGCAACTTCATTCACTTGTGAAAACGCAAGACTGAAAGCTATTTTTATGGAAAACAACACGCAATGTGGTTTTTTTTTTTTTTTCAAAAGTTCCAAAAAAACTTGCAAAAATGTGCAAAAGGTACAGCGTGAAAGAACTCCAAGAATTTTGGTTTTACCAAAATGAGTTTGATAATACACAGGCGCCATCTTGTGGCTAAAAAGCTAAATGCATAGACAATAAGAGTTAGGGCCCGTTTCCACTAGTGCGGTGCGAATCGCTGGGATTCCACCGCTGACAAAATCGATTCCGCATGCGATTTTTGCCACGATTTCGCATGCGATTTCGCATAGGCAGGCTATCAGCGATTTTAACCATGTCACTGCCTGGCTCAATGTACATTAGTTTTAGTGCGAATTTGCACGCGAAATCGCGGCAAAAAACGCATGTGCGATTTCCCCTATTAAATACATTGCCTGCGAATTGCCTGCATTCCACACGCAGGCGAATTCTGCAGGCCCTACCGTGCAGAAAAATCCTGCACAGAAAAACGCACCAAAAAACTGACAAGTGGAAACAGTCTCATCCACTTGTATTGGTTATGCGAATCCACATGCAGACAACGCATGCGGATTCACTCTAGTGGAAACGGGCCCTTACGGTTATAGTAAATCCTCCATCAACAGCCGGATAAAAAAGTAAAGATGACCAGCACTTGCCAATTCTTAAAAAGCAGAATATTTTTCACAAAAAAGAGTGAATAAAAATAGCCATGACATCCAGACTCCCAGAATGTAACTATAGCTCTTGGTAGTAAGTATAGCTCTTAGCTGCATACAATGGCATGAGGACTTCCTCCAGAATAGGTTACGCCTCCATTGCAGCCCAATTCTAGTCACAACGGACTGTCGCCGTTTAGAACGGATAAACCGCTCTTTGTCAAGTCAGCTAAGAGCTATACTTACTACCAAGAGCTATAGTTACATTCTGGGAGTCCGGATGTCATGGCTGTTTTTATTCACTCTTTTTTTGTGAATAAATATTCTGCTTTTTAAGAATTGGCAAGTGCTGGTCATCTTTACTTTTTTGCTTGCATCAAGTCTGTATCAGCCACACAGTCTAGACCTGGCACAGCCGTTGAAGCAAGATAGATGTGCTGTCCAAGAAGTACGAAACATCAACAGCCGGATACATATAAAATCGGCGCGGGAGACTTGGGCGCAGGATACAGCCTATATATGGCTGCTCCTGCTGCTGCACAAGTCCGGGCCGTGTTAATTACTATTCCCCTCCAGGCCGCCATGGATGGTGGGGAATGAAATAATTTGGCTTCCAGGTATTGCTGGCGGCCGAATTACAGTGTTTTAAAAGTAACTTCAGCTCTGTCTTCTGACAGTGCCGGAGTTACTCCCTGTGCGCTGCTATAGCCTATTACGGCCTATGATGGCACCGGCTGCGCCCAAATCTACCTGCGCTGTAGTTAAACCGCTCTCAACAGCCATTCCTGTAGTATGCAATACTCTGGCTGTGAACTTCTCCATACTCTTCCTGTTTAGAATTACATAAGCTGGGCAGGGGTGTAACTAGAAGTCCCCGGGCCCCCCTGCAAGAATTTGCATTTATCTAAGTGTCAGCAGCGGCGGCGGCAGCTATAAGTACCTCCATTCACCACCGGAGGTCTCCAATCTGCAAGGGCTTCACATTACTTCCTGTTTTAACAGGAAGTAATGTGAAGCCCTTGCAGATCGGAGACCTCCGGTGGTGAATGGAGGTAATTATAGCTGCTGCTGCCGCTGCTGTCACTTAGATAGGTGCAGGAGGGGAGCGCAGAGGGGAGAGGGAGAGGTGAGGGGGGGGGGGGACTGTCCCCCCTCCTTGCTTATGTGCAAAGCTCTCCCCTCATGCTGCGACCCCTCTTGCCCCCCCAAAATGGCCGTGAGCCCCCCCTACGGGGGCAGGGGCTGCTTCCCCTATTGTTACGCCAGTTAAGCCGGGGGACCCACTGCCCCATATTTAATAGAAAGTTAGTGGCACTTGCCTTATTGCGTAATCCCCGTTGGTTCCACGTGCTTGCTCTATAGATGGGAGAACTCTGATAGGGAATCTGAAGTGAAAATCAACTCATGAGATAATGAACTGTATGTGTAGTACAGCTAAGAAACAGAACATTAGGAGCACAGAAATGAGTCTCATATTGTTTCTACTACAGGAAGAGTTAAGAAAGTTTATTTGTTATCTATGCAAAAGAGCTTCTCTGAGCTCTCCGACTAATTTAGCCAGAGTGCAATGCTATTTTCTGAAGCAATTATACATCAAAGAAACAGAGAAAGACGCAACACTACAACTCCACATACAAGCGCAACATGCATGTGCCGAATCCCTGATGAGTAAGGAGATGCCAATTCAAGCTATACCCTTCCTTTGAAGGGCTTTCCTTCTGAGCAGGGGCATAACTTCAGGGGGCAGCCCTTGTGCCCGCAGTGGGGCCCGAGCTGTAAGGGGTCCCCAACTACAACTTCACTCCCTCTGATAAAAAGGGTTCATCCTTCAAATCAGGTGTTTTTGTGGCTGTGAAGATGATGATGACCACACATTTGCGACCCTTGCCAGGTGGGCGGCTGTGAGGGTCACCAGGAGAAGGCAAGGGAAAGAGTGTTAACATTGGCGGACCTCAGTTTTGCTGAGTGCCCCTTGATTTGTAGTTGCGCCTTTGCTTCTGCGGTAGACAGGCTGTGGACTATTGTAGTGGAGTCCACCAGAGGCAATTCCTCTGGTATTACTTTCCCAAGTTTCCCCAGAGAGTTATCTATGCAGATTACATCTACATCTCCTGAGGAAGTGAAGCTATCCATGAAACACCTCAAGCTGTGTGCTCAGCCCCAATTACCTATTGGTACATACAGATGTTATATATATATACATTGAGCTACCCAAAAAATAAAGACACCCTCCAATAACGCATTGGTCCACCTTTAGCTCTGATCACAGGCGATTTTCTTCTAGGCATGGACTCAACAAGATGATGATACTGTTGCTGAGGAATGTTGGCCCATGCTGACATAATGGCAGCTCACAGTTGGGTCAGATTGGATGGTGGCGTTTCCAAACTTTGAAGCAATTTCGTCCCACAAATGCTCAATAGGCTTGAGGTCAGGGGACTGATCTGATCAGGGAAGCAGGTTAAACTCAGATTGAGGTCCCTCAAACTAATTTGAGACCAATCGAGCAGTGGCAAGGGTCCACAACAGGCGTCTTTTCCTATTTTTCTGTGATATAAAAGGCACTCTTGATGGTCTCCTGCTGCTCGCAGGGTCTTCCCTGCGCACGCCCGCCGCCGGCTGTTAGCCCAGCGATCAATGAAAGGGATTATAGATCCCTTTCATTGATCGAAGCCCCCCGCAGATTTCATTGATCGAAGCCCCCCGCAGAAAAGCCGACAGCGTCTCATCAGACGCTGCGGTTTTTCTGGGTTCAAAAAGTTCCCCATCTTCACTCTTCTTCCTGGGAGCGAGATCGATCGCTTCCAGGACTTTTTGACTGTGGCCATCTTGTGGCAAAATAGTAAAACTACACCAAGATCCACTTTTTATTAAATAAATACATTTTTAACATTTAAAATTAGCTGTTTACCTCCCACACCAAAAATTACCCACATACAATTTTTAATGAAAAAAATAAATAAAAAATTACAATAATAAAAAAAAAAAACATAAATAGTTACCTAAGGATCTGAACTTTTTAAATATGCATGTCAAAGGAGTATATTAATATTTTTTTTTTAATTATGGGCTTGTAAATAGTGATGGACGCAAATTGAAAAAATGCACCTTTATTTCCACATAAAATATCGGCGCCATACATTGTGATAGGGACATAATTTAAATGGTGTAATAAGTGGGACAAATGGGCAAATACAATACATGGGTTTTAATTATAGTAGCATGTATTAATTTCAAACTATAATGGCTAAAAGCTGAGAAATAATGATTTTTTCTTTGTTAATATTCCTGTTAAAATGGATTTAGAATAAATTAATTTTCAGCAAAATGTATCACCCAAAGAAAGTCTAATTGGTGGCGGAGAAAACAAGCTATAGACCAATTCATTGTGATGAGTGGTGATAAAGTTATTGGCAAATAGATGGGAGGGGAAAGTTACTCAGATGCAAAAAATAAACGACCCTTCGGGCTTAAGTGGTTAAAGGGCCACTATGGTGAAACATTTAACATTTAAAATATGTGCAAACATAGACAAATAAGAAGTATGTTTTTTCCTGAGTAAAATGAGCTATAAATTACTTTTCTCCTATGTTGCTGTCACTTAGTAAGTAGTAGAAATCTGACAGAAGCGACAGGTTTTGGACTAGTCCATCTCTTCATGGGGGATTTATTTATTTTCAAAAGCACTTAGTGAATGGCAGTTGCTCTGTCCAACTGCCAAAAAACTGTGTACTGAGCAGGGAAGCTGACCAGCATCATTGTTTAAATCCTTTTTAGGGAATCTATATATATAAAATTGTATGTATGTATGTATGTATGTGTGTGTGTGTGTGTGTGTGTATGTGCCGCGATCACGCGAAAACGGCTTGACCGATTTGAACGAAACTTGGTATACAGATCCCTTATTACCTGGGATGATATGTTCTGGGGGTCTCGTGGCCCCCCTGCACACGTGGGCGGAGCTACAAACAGCCAATCAGATTCCACCCATTGAAGTCAATGGAAAAAATGTAAAAGGCTGTCATTCTCACAGTAATCGAGCCACAGTCCCCACACTTTGCACAGTTGGTCACTTGGTGACCGAGGTTACAAATCCAGGAAAAGTGGGCGGAGCATAAAACAGCCAATCAAATTTCAGCCGTTCATTTTAAATGGGAAAATGTAAACTGCAGCCATTCTTAGACTGTTAATCGCAGAGTTCTCAAACTTGCCACAGTTGGTCACTGGGTGAATGAGATTAAGATTCAAGAAAGTGGGTGGAGCCTACAACAGCCAATCAAAATTCACCTATTGATTTTCAAGGGGAATATTTAAACTGCTGCTATTCTTACACTTTTAATGGCAGAGGCTTCAAACTTGCTACAGTCAGTCATTGGGTGACTGGGGTCAAAGTTCACTAAAGGGGCGGGGCCACATACAGCCAATCAGATTTCCTTAGTGGATAAACTGCTTCCATTCACACATTTTTGATGCCTAGAACCTGACAGCTCACAAACTTGGTCATTGAGTGACTGTGTGTCAAGGTTACAAAAAGTGGGCGGTGCCAAAACAACTTTTACTGGGAAAATATAAACGGCAGCCATTCTTACACCGTGAATGGCAGGGTTCTCAAACTTTGCACAGTTGGTCATTGGGTCACAGATTAAGATTTTGGAAGGTGGGTGGAGCCTACAACAGCCAATAAAAATTCCCCTTTTGATTTTCAAAGGGAATATTTCATCTGCTACCATTCTCTTATACTGGTAAAAGCAGATGCCTCAAACCTGGTACAGTTGGTCACTGGGTGACTAGGGTCCAAATTCAGGAAGGGGGCGGAGCCACAAACAGACAGATTTGTTTATTTTTCAATGGGAATATACAAAGTATTCATACCAAGGATCCCAAAGCTGATAAACTTGATAATTGAGTGACTGTATGTCAAGGTTAGAAAAAGTGGGCGGTGCCAACAACTTCATTTTTTACATTGCAGGGTTCCCAAACTTTACACAATTGGCCACTGGGTGACTGGGATGAATATTCAGAAATGTGGGTAGAGCCTACAACAGCCAATCAAAATGTACCTATTAATTTTCAAGGGGAATATTCACATTGCTACCATTCTTACACTGTTAGTGGCAGAGGCCTCAAACCTGATACAGTCAGTCATTGGGTGACTGGGATCCAAATTCACTAAAGGGGTGGAGCCACAAACAGCCAGTCAGATTTGTTAGATTGATTTCAGCCATTCTGTTATTGCCAGGGTTCTCAAACATGACACAGTTGGCCACTGGGTGACTGTGACTAATATTCAGTGGGTGGAGCCTACAGCAGCCAATCAAAATTCACCTTTTGAATTTCAAGGGGAATATTTACTTTGCTGCCATTCATGCACTCTTAATGGCAGAGGCCTAACATCTGCTACAGTCAGTCACTGGGAGACTGAAATTTAAATTCTGAAGGGAGCGGGCCAAAAACAGCCAATCAGATTTGTTTAATTTCAATGGTAAAATGCAACTTATTGATGCCAAAGACCCCAAAGCTCATAAACTTGGTCATTAAATGACTGTATGTCAAAATTAGAAATAGTGGGCAGAGCCAAAAACAACTACGGTAACTTTTTACATGGGGAAATGTAAACTGCAGATTTTCTTACACTGTTAATTGCAGGGTTCTCAAACTTCACACAGTTGGTCACTGGGTGACTAGGATTCATATTCGGAAAAGTAGGTGGAGCCTACAAGAGCCAATCAAAATTCACCTATTGATTTTCAAGGGGAATATTGAAACTGCAGCCATTCTCACACTGTTAATAGCAGAGGCCTCAAACCTGCTACAGTCAGTCGTTAAGTGTTTGGGGTTCAAATTCAGTAAAGGGGCGGAGCCAAAAACAGCCAGATTTCTTTGTTGGATAAACTGCTTCCATTAGCACAATTTTGATGCCAGGAACCCAAAAGCTCACAAACTTGGTCATTGAGTAGTGACTGTGTGTCAAGGTTACAAAAAGTGGGTGGAGTTAAAAACAGATTTTTCTGGGAAATTGTAAACTGCAGCCCTTCTTCACTGTTAATGGCAGGGTTCTCAAACTTAGCATAGCTGGTTACTGGGTGACTGGGATTAATAATCAGAAAAGTGGGTGGAGCCTAAAAATGCCAATCAAAAATCACATGTCGCTTTTCAAGGAGAATATTAAAATTGCTCCCATTCTTGCACTGTTAATGGCACAAGCCTCAAACCTGGCACAGTTGGTCATTGGGTCACTGAGGTTCAAATTCAGAAAAGGGGACAGAGCCACAAACAGTTAATCAGATTTGTTTCATTTCATGGGAAAATACAAATTATTGATGCCATGGACCCCAAAACTCACAAACTTGGGCATTGAGTAGTGACTTTGTGTCAAGGTTACAAAAAGTGGGCGGAGCCAAAAACACATTTCACTGGGAAAGTGTAAACTGCAGCCCTTCTTACACTATTTATTTCAGGGTTCCCGATCTTTGCCCAGATGGTCACTGAGTGACTGAGATATTCAGGGAAGTGGGTGGAGCCTATAATAGCCAATCAAAATTCACCTGTTGATTTTCAAGTGGAATATTTAAATTGCTGCCATTTTTACACTGTTAATAGCAGATGCCTCAAACCTGCTACAGTTGGTCATTGGGTGACTGGGGTTCAAATGCTGGAGAGGGGTGGAGCCACAAACAGCCTATCTGATTTGTTTAATTTCTATGGGAATATACAAATTATTGATGCCAAGGACTCCAAAGCTCACAAACTTGGTCATTGAGTGTTTGTGTGTTAGGGTTAGAAAGTGGGCGGAGCCAACACCAGTCAAATACATACCCGGGCAACGCCGGGTCATCAGTGGGTGGAGACAAATACAAATTTCACTGGGAAAATGTACACTGCAGCCATTCTTACACTGTTAATGGCAGGGTTTTTAAACTTTGCACAGTTGGTCACTGGGTGACTGGGATTAATATTCAGAAAAGTGGGTGGAGCCTACAAAAGTAAATCAAACTTCACCTGTTGCTTTTCAAGGGGAATATTTAATTGCTACCATTCTTGAACTGTTAATGGCACAGGCCTCAAACCTGGTACAGTTGGTTATTGGGTGACTGGGGTTCAAATTCAGAAAAGGGAGTGGAGCCACACACACTCAATCAGATTTGTTTCATTTCAATGCAGATTATTGATACCAAAGACGGCAAAGCTCACAAACTTGGTCAGTGAGTAATTGTGTGTTAGGGTTAGAAAAAATAGGCGGAGCCAACACCAGCCAAATACATACCCGGGCAACGCCGGGCAATTAGCTAGTAGCATTATAATTATTACCGTACCTCCCTCCCCAATTCCATACTTGTCACCTCCACATTTCAATACAGCCAGCTAGGAGTTCCTAAAACAGTTATGAACATTACTGGACAACACCGGGCAATTAGCTAGTATCTTTATAAAGAATAAAAGCCTTGCTGAGAATCCCCTATGAAGAGAGGGACTAGTCCAAAACCTGTCACTTCTGTCAGATTTCTACTACCTACTGTGAGTGACAGCAACATAGGAGAAAAGTAATTTATGGCTCATTTTACTCTGGAAAAAATGTACTTCTTATTTGTCTATGTTTGCACATATTTTAAATTGTAATTTTTTTATCGCCATAGTGCCCCTTTAAATCTTTCTTCTTATCCATGTTGACATTAACTTTGGTGATAACAACGTTGTCTGATTCTGAGCGCTCCTCATATGAGCATGCAAGTGGCTGGATAGTGCAATGGTTAAGGGCTCTGCCTCTGACACAGGAGACCAGGGTTCAAATCTCAGCTCCTCCTATTCAGTAAGCCAGCAACCATTCAGTAAGGAGTTCTTGGGCAAGACATTCTAATGCTGCTATCGCCTACTGAGTGTGCTCTAGTGGCTGCCTTGCAACTGCTTTAAGACCGACAGGAGAAAAGTGCTATAGAAATATAGGATTTATTAACCTCTTGAGCGTTACGCCACTCAGGAGGTTTTGCTACTTTGTGTCTCCAGCTTAATTAACTTGATCCAATGGCTGCAAAACCTTTAGCTAGCACTAGGCTAGCTAGTATAGGTGGCCGGCACCCCCCAATCACCCGGGATCCCCCCCTTTATACATTACCCCGTCTGGATCCAGCGATCGGCGCAGCCTCCCCGGACAGCTCCGGTCTTCACTATGGGGAGGATTGCACATGACGTCATATGCAAACCCGATCCTCCCCATAGAGAGACCGGGGCTGTGCGGGGAGACTGCAGCGATTGCTGGATACAGGGGGGTAATGTATAAACGGGGGGATCGGGGGGCAGGATTGGGGGCGATCGGGGGGTGCCGGCCACCTGTACTAGCTAGCCTAGTGCTAGCTATAGGCTTTACAGTCATTGTATTAAATGAATTAAGCATGGGGGACTCCTGAGGCCAGCGAGCGGTACGCCCGACACAGTGTCGGTTAATATATAAGACAATCTGCAGTTTTATGTCACTCTACTTCACTGTTGGACTGGTTTACTTTCAAATAAGGGGTGTCTCTATTTGTTTGGCCACTCATTGGGCTTGATTCACTAAGTGGTGATAACTCAGTTATCACGCCTAAAAGACTTTAGGCGTGATAACCTTTGCACCACTGAGTTATCACCGATTTTTGCTCTAACTCGCGCGAAGTTTCCGCGCGTACGCGCATACGCGCGTACGTGCGCGCGCAAAGTCCCATAGGGTTTAATGGGAGCTTTGCGCGAAGCAGGGACGCTGCGCGCGCGCGTGCGCTGTTGCGCGCACAAAACTTTGCGCGCGGAAAATTCGCGCAAGTTGCTTCTTATCATGCCTAAAGTGAGTTTAGGCGTGATAAGGGGCTTTTCACTGGCGTGCAAACACTTTGCACCGCTTTGTGAATCAAGCCCCTTGTATGTTAATAATAATATTAAATGACTATGGAGGCCGGTCAGGAGGAGCTGCAGTTACCTAAGTGTAGATAGAGGCTTGTATTGTATTGCTTGTATTTTGGCATTATTTTTTCAGGTCATCCTTCAGTTTCCCTCCTTGGCCGTATAAACTGAGCAGCAGACCAGCGTCTGTTCCCAGAGATAAGGGGGCGGGGCCACACTGCACCGACACCGCTACACACTGCCAAAGTCAGACGACGCCTCCCATTAGAGAGTGCAGATAGCTATGATTGTGGCCAAAATGAGGTAACGGCGAGTTGAGCTGAAATTTTCGTAATTTCGCATTACTATAATTACGCATGCGAAATTTGCGATTACGATGCGAAATTAGCGTAGCGAAATTGCCATTAAAGGGAAGGTCCAAGCAAAAAAAAAAAAATGAGATTAACTTACCTGGGCCTTCTACCAGCCCCATGCAGCCATCCTGTGCCCTCGTAGTCACTCACTGCTGTTCCAGTCCCCCGCTGGCAGCTTTCTGACCTCGGAGGTCAGGGCCAAATTGCGTACATTTTTACACATTCCCACTAGTGCAGGATCATTAACACATACATTTTTACGCGTTAGTGGTGAAACGCGTAAATTTTTGTTCCTGCACTAGCTGGAATGCGTAAAAATGTATGCAATGTGGCCCTGACCTCCGAGGTCAGAAAGCTGCCAGCGGGGGACTGGAGCAGCAGTGAGTGACTACAAGGGCACAGGATGGCTACATGGGGCTGGTAGAAGCCCCAGGTAAGTGAATCTCATTTTTTTTTTTTGCTTGAACCTTCCCTTTAAAATCGTAATTGAAAATACCGTAAGCGTATTTTTCAACGCGAAATTTCGCGTTTCGTTCATGCCGTAATTTCGCATTAAACGCTACCGTAATTTCGCGTTAAACCGTAACGCTCCGTATAATATAAAAAAGCCGTCGACTTTAAGGGTTAATAGCAAAGCCCCCTTAAATGCTAAGAGCCTCAAATTTGGAGAATATATTAAGGAGATCAGGAGGAATAAGAGGAAAAATTTTTTTTTTCAAAAAGACCTTATAGTTTTTGAGAAAATCGATGTTAAAGTTTCAAAGGAAAAATGTAAACATTTAAAAACCCGCCGACTTTAACGGTTAATAGCAAAGCCTGCTTAAAGTTTAGGAACACCAAATTCCCAGGGTATATTAAGGGGATCAGTGGGAATAAGAGGAAAAAATTTTTTTTCAAAAAGACCTTATAGTTTTTGAGAAAATCGATTTTTAAGTTTCAAGGGCGAAAATGTCTTTTAAATGCGGAAAATGTCAGTTTTTTTTGCACAGGTAACAATAGTGTATTATTTTCATAGATTCCCCCAAGTGGGAAGAGTTTTACTTACTTCGTTCTGAGTGTGGGAAATATAAAAAAAAAACGACGTGGGGTCCCCCCTCCCAGACCTCTTTAACCCCTTGTCCCCCATGCAGGCTGGGATAGCCAGAATGCGGAGCACCGGCCGCGTGGGGCTCCGCACCCTGACTATACCAGCCCGCATGGTCCATGGATTGGGGGGTCTCGGAAGGGGAGGGGCAGCCAAGCTTTCCCCTCCCCCTCCGAGCCCTTGTCCAATCCAAGGACAAGGGGCTCTTCTCCACCTCCGATGGGCATAGGGTTTAATGGGAGCTTTGCGCGAAGCAGGGACGCTGCGCGCGCGCGTGCGCTGTTGCGCGCACAAAACTTTGCGCGCGGAAAATTTGCGCGAGTTGCTTCTTATCATGCCTAAAGTGAGTTTAGGTGTGATAAGGGGCTTTTCACTGGCGTGCAAACACTTTGCACCGCTTTGTGAATCAAGCCCCTTGTATGTTAATAATAATATTAAATGACTATGGAGGCCGGTCAGGAGGAGCTGCAGTTACCTAAGTGTAGATAGAGGCTTGTATTGTATTGCTTGTATTTTGGCATTATTTTTTCAGGTCATCCTTCAGTTTCCCTCCTTGGCCGTATAAACTGAGCAGCAGACCAGCGTCTGTTCCCAGAGATAAGGGGGCGGGGCCACACTGCACCGACACCGCTACACACTGCCAAAGTCAGACGACGCCTCCCATTAGAGAGTGCAGATAGCTATGATTGTGGCCAAAATGAGGTAACGGCGAGTTGAGCTGAAATTTTCGTAATTTCGCATTACTATAATTACGCATGCGAAATTTGCGATTACGATGCGAAATTAGCGTAGCGAAATTGCCATTAAAGGGAAGGTCCAAGCAAAAAAAAAAAAATGAGATTAACTTACCTGGGGCTTCTACCAGCCCCATGCAGCCATCCTGTGCCCTCGTAGTCACTCACTGCTGTTCCAGTCCCCCGCTGGCAGCTTTCTGACCTCGGAGGTCAGGGCCAAATTGCGTACATTTTTACACATTCCCACTAGTGCAGGATCATTAACACATACATTTTTACGCGTTAGTGGTGAAACGCGTAAATTTTTGTTCCTGCACTAGCTGGAATGCGTAAAAATGTATGCAATGTGGCCCTGACCTCCGAGGTCAGAAAGCTGCCAGCGGGGGACTGGAGCAGCAGTGAGTGACTACAAGGGCACAGGATGGCTACATGGGGCTGGTAGAAGCCCCAGGTAAGTGAATCTCATTTTTTTTTTTTGCTTGAACCTTCCCTTTAAAATCGTAATTGAAAATACCGTAAGCGTATTTTTCAACGCGAAATTTCGCGTTTCGTTCATGCCGTAATTTCGCATTAAACGCTACCGTAATTTCGCGTTAAACCGTAACGCTCCGTATAATATAAAAAAGCCGTCGATTTTAAGGGTTAATAGCAAAGCCCCCTTAAATGCTAAGAGCCTCAAATTTGGAGAATATATTAAGGAGATCAGGAGGAATAAGAGGAAAAATTTTTTTTTTCAAAAAGACCTTATAGTTTTTGAGAAAATCGATGTTAAAGTTTCAAAGGAAAAATGTAAACATTTAAAAACCCGCCGACTTTAACGGTTAATAGCAAAGCCTGCTTAAAGTTTAGGAACACCAAATTCCCAGGGTATATTAAGGGGATCAGTGGGAATAAGAGGAAAAATTTTTTTTTCAAAAAGACCTTATAGTTTTTGAGAAAATCGATTTTTAAGTTTCAAGGGCGAAAATGTCTTTTAAATGCGGAAAATGTCAGTTTTTTTTGCACAGGTAACAATAGTGTATTATTTTCATAGATTCCCCCAAGTGGGAAGAGTTTTACTTACTTCGTTCTGAGTGTGGGAAATATAAAAAAAAAACGACGTGGGGTCCCCCCTCCCAGACCTCTTTAACCCCTTGTCCCCCATGCAGGCTGGGATAGCCAGAATGCGGAGCACCGGCCGCGTGGGGCTCCGCACCCTGACTATACCAGCCCGCATGGTCCATGGATTGGGGGGTCTCGGAAGGGGAGGGGCAGCCAAGCTTTCCCCTCCCCCTCCGAGCCCTTGTCCAATCCAAGGACAAGGGGCTCTTCTCCACCTCCGATGGGCGGTGGAGGTGGAGGCCGCGATTTCCTGGGTGGGGGGTTCATGGTGGAATCTGGGAGTCCCCTTTAAAAAGGGGTCCCCCAGATGCCCACCCCCCTCCCAGGAGAAATGAGTATAGAGGTACTTGTAGTACCCCTTACCCATTTCCTTTAAGAGTTAAAAGTAAATAAACACACAAACACATAGAAAAAGTATTTTAATTGAACAAAAAACATAACCACGAAAAAAGTCCTTTAATATTCTTAATTAACCATTAATACTTACCTGTCCCTTTAAATAAATGATCCCACGCAATATCCTCGGAAATGTTCTATCAGTTACAATGTAACAAAGTTATTATGTAACAACTTTGTTACATTGTAACTACGCCGCACCCGACGCCACTCGCCGCTCAGCCGCCGCATACGCGTCCGTGCAGGACGCTAAGTCCCCGCAGCTCCCGCTGTCCACCCCGCCCACATCTGTCACCCACATGTGGGTGACATGTGGGTGACATGTGGGAGAGGCGGGGAGGGCAGCGGAGCCGGCGGGGACTTAGCGTCCTGCACGGGCCCGACAGAGCTCTGAGCTATATAGCTCAGAGCTCTGAGAAGCATCTTTGTATTTGGGCTCCAAGGAGCCCCATTGGTCCTTAGCAGACCAATGGGGTTCCTTCAAATCAGAAGGAACCCCATTGGTCTGCTAAGGACCAATGGGGCTCCTTGGAGCCCAAATACAAAGATGCTTTCGAGAGCTCTGAGCTATAGCTCAGAGCTCTGTCGGGTCCTGCAGCGCAGACGCGGCGGCGGCGGCGGCGGTGAGTGACGTCGGGTGCGGCGTAGTTACAATGTAACAAAGTTGTTATATTGTAATAACTTTGTTACATTGTAACTGATAGAACATTTCCGAGGATATTGCGTGGGATCATTTATTTAAAGGGACAGGTAAGTATTAATGGTTAATTAAGAATATTAAAGGACTTTTTTCGTGGTTATGTTTTTTGTTCAATTAAAATACTTTTTCTATGTGTTTGTGTGTTTATTTACTTTTAACTCTTAAAGGAAATGGGTAAGGGGTACTACAAGTACCTCTATACTCATTTCTCCTGGGAGGGGGGTGGGCATCTGGGGGACCCCTTTTTAAAGGGGACTCCCAGATTCCACCATGAACCCCCCACCCAGGAAATCGCGGCCTCCACCTCCACCGCCCATCGGAGGTGGAGAAAAGCCCCTTGTCCTTGGATTGGACAAGGGCTCGGAGGGGGAGGGGAAAGCTTGGCTGCCCCTCCCCTTCCGAGACCCCCCAATCCATGGACCATGCGGGCTGGTATAGTCAGGGTGCGGAGCCCCACGCGGCCGGTGCTCCGCATTCTGGCTATCCCAGCCTGCATGGGGGACAAGGGGTTAAAGAGGTCTGGGAGGGGGGACCCCACGTCGTTTTTTTTTTATATTTCCCACACTCAGAACGAAGTAAGTAAAACTCTTCCCACTTGGGGGAATCTATGAAAATAATACACTATTGTTACCTGTGCAAAAAAACTGACATTTTCCGCATTTAAAAGACATTTTCGCCCTTGAAACTTAAAAATCGATTTTCTCAAAAACTATAAGGTCTTTTTGAAAAAAATGTTTTTCCTCTTATTCCCACTGATCCCCTTAATATACCCTGGGAATTTGGTGTTCCTAAACTTTAAGCAGGCTTTGCTATTAACCGTTAAAGTCAGCGGGTTTTTAAATGTTTACATTTTTCCTTTGAAACTTTAACATCGATTTTCTCAAAAACTATAAGGTCTTTTTGAAAAAAAAATTTTTTCCTCTTATTCCTCCTGATCTCCTTAATATATTCTCCAAATTTGAGGCTCTTAGCATTTAAGGGGGCTTTGCTATTAACCCTTAAAGTCGGCGGCTTTTTTATATTATACGGAGCGTTACGGTTTAACGCGAAATTACGGTAGCGTTTAATGCGAAATTACGGCATGATACGACTGTAATGCGAAAATTACGCGAAAATTACGCTTACGCGAAATTTCGCGAAATCCTTCTTCATTACGATTATGTACTTACGGCCATAATCGTAATTACACTAATTACGCGAAATTTCGCAAAATCGTAATTAGGTCATTACGCTCATCTAAACGCTACAACCAATGAAAATGGTTCCTTAAAGTGTACCCGAGGTGAACTAAGAGTACGAAAGCGCATACTCTAGATTGTAAGCTCCCAAGGGCAGGGACATCCTCCTAGTGTTTCTTATTCTGCTGTAATTTATATGAACATGTGCCAGTATTGGTGCTGTATTTGTATTGCTGGATGTTTTGACTGTACAGAGTTTTGAACTTCTCATGTATCTGTGCTCACTAATATTTATTTTGTGCACAGTACAGCGCTACGGAAGACGTTGGTGCCATATAAATAAAAAATAGTATATACTTATCTACAGTCTGGATCCTATAGAGTAGAGTTGTGATGGTAGAGCCAGGACAAGGTCCTTCAGCACCCAAGGCTAAGACACCAAAGTGCACCCCTCCATCCCTCCCACCCCAGCCGTCACACACTGATTGGTATTAGACTAAGAGGCCCCCCAGGCCCCCCCCCAACACCTTAATCTCTAGTTATCTGGCTTGCAGTCACTGCCATATATCCCCTGTTCTTATTTCTCTCTGCTAATAGCTCAGTTGTGTGCCCCCTCCTACACTGCGCCCTGAGGCTGGAGCCTCTCTCGCCTCTGCCTCGACCCAGCCCTGTGGTGGGTCTCTATACCACAACACTGTAGTGCCCGCTTGAGGCTATATAGAGAACAGCATGTTAAGGGGCCGGTGTTTTTAGACAAATGCTGTTTCATAGGGAGCGTATCAGGCGGTCAGCATTTTGTGCACAGCAGGGACTAGCCATGTGTGAAGACAGGAGGAGAGACGATTCAGGTTTCTCATAGAATGCTGCAATGCCAGCAATGTGGGTGGGTAGAGGGAGAATTCTACATCTCTCTCCAATAATAGCTCAGCTGGGAGGCTGACTGCAGTGCTGCGCTGTGTGTCTGCCAGAACTGTGAACAGAAATCAGCATGTGACAGCAGAGCGTCAGAGGAGTCAGTGTCACTGTATCCGTACTGAACACTGGCTGTGTGTGTCTGAATGGATCTCTGTACAGCGCCGTGCTATATGTCAGAGCTATATAAATGTGTAATAATAATAATAGTGTGTGACAGTGGTGAGGACATTAGAGTGTAAGCTCCTCTGGTGCAGAGACTGATGGGAATGGATCAGTGATCTCTGTACAGCGCTGTGGAATATGTCAGAGCTATATAAATCTCATCTCACTAATATTATACAGTGGCTTGCAAAAGTATTTGGCCCCCTTGAAGTTTTCCACATTTTGTCACATTACTGCCACAAACATGAATCGGTTTTATCGGAATGCCACGTGATAGACCAACACAAAGTGGTGTACACGTGAGAAGTGGAACGGAAATCATACATCATTCCAAACATTTTTTACAAATCAATAACTGCAAAGTGGGGTGTGCGTAATTATTCGGCCCCCTTTGGTCTGAGTGCAGTCAGTTGTCCATAGACATTGCCTGATGAGTGCTAATGACTAAATGGAGTGCACCTTTGTGTAATCTAATGTCAGTACAAATACAGCTGCTCTGTGAGGGCCTCAGAGGTTGTCTAGAGAATCTTGGGAGCAACAACGCCATGAAGTCCAAAGAACACACCAGACAGGTCAGGGATAAAGTTATTGAGAAATTTAAAGCAGGGTTAGGCTACAAAAAGATTTTCAAAGCCTTGAACATCCCACGGAGCACTGTTCAAGCGATCATTCAGAAATGGAAGGAGTATGGCACAACTGTAAACCTACTAAGACAAGGCTGTCCACCTAAACTCACAGGCCAAACAAGGAGAGTGCTGATCAGAGATGCAGTCAAGAGGCCCATGGTGACTCTGGATGAGCTGCAGAGATCTACAGCTCAGGTGGGAGACTCTGTCCATAGGACAACTATTAGTCATGCACTGTACAAAGTTGGCCTTTATGGAGTGGCAAGAAGAAAGCCACTGTTAACAGAAAAGCATAAGAAGTCCCGTTTGCAGTTTGCCACAAGCCACGTGGGGGACACAGCAACCATGTGGAAGAAGGTGCTGTGGTCAGATGAGACCAAAATTGAACTTTTTGGCCAAAATGCAAAACGCTATGTGTGGCGGAAAACTAACACTGCACATCACTCTGACACATCATCCCCACTGTCAAATATGGTGGTGGCAGCATCATGCTCTGGAGGTGCTTCTCTTCAGCAGGGACAGGGAAGCTGGTCAGAGTTGATGGGAAGATGGATGGAGCCAAATACAGGGCAAACTTGGAAGAAAACCTCTTGGAGACTGCAAAATACTTGAGACTGGGGCGGAGGTTCACCTTCCAGCAGGACAATGACCCTAAACATAAAGCCAGGGCAACAATGGAATGGTTTAAAACAAAACATATCCATGTCCATATCCATATCCAAATCTAAATCCAATCGAGAATCGGTGGCAAGATCTGAAAACTGCTGTTCACAAACGCTGTCCATCTAATCTGACTGAGCTGGAGCTGTTTTGCAAAGAAGAATGGGCAAGGATTTCAGTCTCTAGATGTGCAAAGCTGGTAGAGACATACCTTAAACGACTGGCAGCTGTAATTGCAGCAAAAGGTGGTTCTACAAAGTATTGACTCAGGGGGCCGAATAATTATTCACACCCCACTTTGCAGTTATTGATTTGTAAAAAATGTTTGGAATCATGTATGATTTTCATTCCACTTCTCACATGTACACCACTTTGTGTTGGTCTTTTACGTGGAATTCCAATAAAATTGATTCATGTTTGTGGCAGTAATGTGACAAAATGTGGAAAACTTCAAGGGGGCCAAATACTTTTGCAAGCCACTGTAAATGTAAAAGTTTGGATGTTTGTTGCTCGATCACGCAGCAATGGCTGGTCGGATTTGAATGAAATTTGGCACACACATAGTACATTACCTGGAATAACATATAGGATACTTTTTATCCTCTTAACCAAAAAGTGGGCGGAGATAAATACAAATTTCACTGGGAAAATGTAAAGCCAATCAAAATTCACCTATTGGTTTTCAAGGGGAATATTTAATTGCTGCCATTATTGTTCTGTCAATGGCACAAGCCTTAAACCTGGTACAGGTGGTCATTGGGTGACTGGGGCTCAAATTCAGGAAAGGGGGTGGAGCCACAAACAGCCAATCAGATTTGTTTCATTTCAATGCAAATTGGTGATACCAAAGACCACAAAGCTCACAAACTAGGTCATTGAGTAATTGAGTGTAATGGCCCATACTCACGGGCTACAAATGTCGCCCGTGAGTATGCGGCGTTGCACGGGCGCGCACCCCGAACTGTCGCCCGTCGCTGATGTCGCCAGGCGATTGAACCGCTCAATCGCCTGGCGACAGTCGCCGCCGCAACTCCGACGCAACTGTCGCTAGTCCGCGTGAGTACGCGGACTAGCGACAGCAACATACATAAAGGAATACGGAGCTTACGGCGGGGGGAGGAGGAACGTCGGCGACAGCTTCCGTCGCACCGCTGGTCTCTCTTCCGCGTGTGTACGCGGAGGGACCTGGCGAGGAGCTGTCGCCGGCCTGTCGCGCACACGCTCACGTGTGCTGGCGACAGGCCAAAAAGTTGCCCGTGAGTATGGTCCATTAGGGTTAGAAAGTGGGCGGAACCAACACCAGCCAAATACAAACCCGGGCAACGGCGGGTCATCGGTGGGCAGAGGAAAATACAAATTTCACTGAGAAAATATAAACTGCAGCCATTCTTACACTGTTAATGGTAGGGTTCTCAAACTTTGAGCAGTTGGTCACAGGGTGACTGGGATCAATATTCATAAAAGTGGGGGGAGCCTACAAAAAGCAGATGAGGATTCACTTATTGATTTTCAAGGGGAAAATTCAATTGCTGCCATTCTTGCGCTGTTAATGGCACAAGCCTAAAACCTGGTACAGTCAGTCATTGGGTGACTGGGGTTCAAATTCAGAAAAGGGGGTGGAGCCACAGCCAATCAGATTTGTTTCATTTCATTGCAAATTATTGATGTCAAAGCTCACAAACTAGGTCATTGAGTAATTGAGTAATTGTGTGTTAGGGTTAGAAAAAGTGGGCAGAGCCAACACCAGTCAAATACATACCCGGGTAACGCCAGGCCATCAGCTAGTGTATAATAATAATAATATAATATAATAATAATAGTGTGTGACTGTGGTGAGGACATTAGAGTGTAAGCTCCTCTGGTGAAGAGACTGAGGGGAATGAGAACCATACAGTGTTCTGCAATATTAACTCAATAGTAATTATACAAGTTTATATAATTACTACTGTCCAGGTCGCTGAGTGGGAGATTTTAGATTGTAAGCTTCTGTGGCACACAAACTGATGACTCAGAGTTCTAAGTACACAAGTGTGGACAATGTCAGTGACATATTTATGTGTGAAGGTAAATATAGACTGTCAGCTGCTCTTACAAAGAGATGAATGTGAATAGTAAAATACTATTAATAATGATATAAATTAGAATTGGTTTGTAAGGTCTTGGGCATAGTTATGTGTTCAGAATAATACCATAAAACATGGCAAATAATTTACTGTTAGTTTCTGAATTATCTTTATTACTATACTATGTGTATTTGAATAGGCTGGTATACACTATGCAATTTTACAATAATTATCCAATCGAGAAAAGGAAAGGGAAAAAAAATACACAGACTGCAGTTTGCCGGTGACCAATTCCTAGTCCGAAATCGATCCCTTTCTCAATGAAAAGCAGATTGGATATGCTGAAAAGCATCAATTGAAATATTGGCTATTGTTCCATGTGTACGTCCTTACGAACCATTTTCAGTCGATATCCATTCGGAAAAATGGTCAGAAATCTGATGTGTATGTTAACTCTCTTCTATTTCAATCTATGTCAGATCTGAATATCGATTGGAAGCAGAATTTGAAGCAAAATTGCATTGTGGGCCTTAAAGGATACCCGAAGTGATATGTGACATGATGAGATAGACATGAATATGTACAGTGCCTAGCACACAAATAACTATGCTGTGTTCCTTTTTTCTTTCTCTGTCTGAAAGAGTTAAATATCAGGTATGTAAGTGGCTGACTCAGTCCTGACTCAGACAGGAAGTGACTACAGTGTGACCCTCACTGATAAGAAATTCCAGCCATAAAACACTTTCCTAGCAGAAAATGGCTTCTAAGAGCAAGAAAGAGATAAAAAGGGGAATTTCTTATCAGTGAGGGTCACACTGTAGTCACTTCCTGTCTGAGTCAGGACTTAGTCAGCCACTTACATACCTGATATTTAACTCTTTCAGGCAGAGAAAGGAAAAAAAGGAATACAGACTAGTTATTTGTGTGCTAGGCACAGTACATACACATGTCTATCTCATCATGTCTCATGTCACTTCGGGTATCCTTTAAGTTGGTCATACATTTAGGAACCATTCGTACTGGGGACTGCAAAATGCTAGCAATTATCACTAACGTTTTGCAGCCGTGATTTTTTTTGCGGTAAAAGCATATTTTTAAGTGTACATTTTTGCAATTTTTAACAATCACGATTAGCACTTTTTTAGCATTGCAACTGCAATCGCTCAAAAATTGTGAAAAAGCGCTGCATGCATCGCACTTGCATTTAACGCAAATCGCCCGGCGATCGCGGCAGTGAGATCACTGCTATATACTTTACATTACACTAGCGCTGTTAAAAGCACTAACGATCAGGGATTTGGAGATCCGCAGTAAACGCCTGCGAATCGCCCCATTGTGAATGAGCCCTTTAAAGATTTCCATCCAATGTTCCAAAAGATCCAATCCTTTCTGAAGCCCACTGCACATCAATTCCCAGTAGATTCCGGTAAGGAAAATCAATTGAACTGCAGTGTTGCACTGATTGATACAATGTAACGCTCTGGGCTAACGATCTGCCAATGCTATTGCCCTGCCCTCAATTGTCCTAAAAATTACCTGTCCTGTCTGTTCGATACTTTCAGTCAATCGATCAACCTGACATTTTGGGGAATTGATTCCCAGCAGATGGATCGAATCTGAGGGGAATTGAATGGGAAAATTGTTGTGTGTATTGGCACCTTCAATGGCAGCAGCTAGTGTTAAGGTAGCCATACATTTGTCGATTTTGCTTGAACTTTATTGGGTGATCAACTTCAGTGTGGTGTATGGAAAGTCGATCAACTAGTGCCCCACACACTACAAGCGAGATCCAATGCGGTTCTCCTTCACATTCAATCTGAACAAGGTTGTGCCTTCATGCTCAGAATCCAAACATCGATTCCTTGTCGAAGACTAGCCGATTCCTATACGATCCACCAATATCTTCCATCCTACTCGAGCAACGAAACTGGTCAGTTTGGCATGGTATCGGCCAGTTTTCGGCAATCGAGCACACAGGGACACGCTTGAATGGTTGATCATACAGCAGAATCGCTACATGTATGGCCACCTTTAGATTGCAAGCTCTTCTGGAGCAGACTGAAGGGAAGCAGGAAATTTGGGGGCTCAGCGGATAATGGAAGATTTGGGGATCCCGTAGGCGCTACTACAAATATCGGCTATGAGGAGCCCAAAGCAGAAATTTGGGCACGTGATAATTATTATTTTGAAAATTACTGTATCGTTTTTGAAAAATGTTATTGTTTTGAAAACTAAAATGTTTTAGTTTTTGACATTTTTATTGTTTTGTATTTACAAATTATTCATTTTTGGAAATTATCATTTAGAAATGTATCCTTTAGGGGGGATTTAGGGTTAGGCGTCGGGAAGGGGAGATTTAGGGTTAGGAATCAGGAAGGGGGGTTTTAGGGTTAGGCGTCAGGAAGGGAGGGATATCCAGCGCTGTGCAGTGACATCCAGCACTGATATTCAGCACGTGCAGTGACATCCAGCATGTTGCAGTGAGATTTGGCACTGTGCAGTGAGTGACATCCTGCACTGATATCCAGCACTGTGCAGTGACATCCAGCACTGATATCCAGCGCTGCGCAGTGACATCCAGCACTGATATCCAGCACTGTGCAGTGAGTGATATCCAGCACTGATATCCAGCTCTGTGCAGTGACATCCAGCACTGATATCCAGCGCTGCGCAGTGACATCCAGCTCTGTGCAGTGACATCCAGCACTGATATCCAGCGCTGCGCAGTGACATCCAGCACTGATATCCACCACTGTGCAGTGTCATCCAGCACTGATATCCAGTGCTGTGTAGTGACATCCAGCGCTGTGCAGTGACATCCAGCACTGATATCCAGCACTGTGCAGTGACATCCAGCAGTGTGCAGTAACATCCAGCACTGATATCCAGCACTGTACAGTGACATTCAGCACTGATATCCAGCACTGTGCAGTGACAAATTCAGCACCGATATCCAGCACTGTGCAGTGACATCCAGCGCTGTGCAGTGACATCCAACACTCATATCCAGCACTGTACAGTGACATTCAGCATTGATATCCAGCACTGTGCAGTGACATTCAGCACTGATATCCAGCACTGTGCAGTGACATCCAGCACTGATATCCAGCACTGTGCAGTGACATCCAGCACTGATATCCAGCACTGTGCAGTGACATCCAGCACTGATATCCAGAGCTGTGCAGTGACATCCAGCACTGATATCCAGCACTGTGCAGTGACATCCAGCACTGACATTCAGCACTGTGCAGTGACATCCAGCACTGATATCCACCACTGTGCAGTGACATCCAGCACTGATATCCAGCACTGTGCAGTGACATCCAGCACTGTGCAGTGACATCCAGTACTGTGAAGTGACATCCAGCACTGTGCAGTGATATCAGCTCTCTGGGCTCAGGACAGAACAGTCACACTGCTGCCTCTGCAGTCTGCCCCATTAGTATTCCATCCCAGTATAGGGGAAAGTACAGTATATGGACTATGTGTGGGCAATGCTGAGTCCCAGCCTGCGCCTTCCCTGCTGCCAGGCTTTGCAATGCAAATGAAGCAGCACACAATGATGCATTATATTGGGGGGTATCATAGCTCTGATTGGCATCACCCCCTCCCTCCCTTCCCCTCAGTCACTGACCTTGAGCTGCAGTCTATAGGAGTGCGCTGGAGAGATGTATAGGTCCTGGTGCAGGAGGCTCTGGTGTCACTGTCCAGCTGGAGTACAGCAGGGGGCAGGTGGGAGACCCATGTGTGCGCAGGGAGGACACAGCCTGGCCACTCAGGAGATGTGTGGAGTAAGTTTACATGAGGCTGCAGGCTGGGAGGGAGCGCTGCAGATATGTGCTGCCTGTCACTGCAGACTGAGCCACTCACAGGCAGAATATCCAGAGGAGAGGGGGGACAGGTACTCACAGGGAGGACACACAGAGGAGGGGGACAGGTACTCACAGGGAGGACACAGAGGAGGGGGGACAGGTACTCACAGGGAGGACACAGAGGAGGGGGTGGGACAGGTACTCACATGGAGGACACAGAGGAGGGGGGGCAGGTACTCACAGGGAGGACACAGGGGGGGGGGGGACAGGTACTCACAGGGAGGACACAGAGGAGGGGGGACAGGTACTCACAGGGAGGACACGGGGGGGGGACAGGTACTCACAGGGAGGACACAGAGGAGGGGGGGGCAGGTACTCACAGGGAGGACACAGATGAGGGGGGGCAGGTACTCACAGAGAGGACACAGAGGAGGGAGGGCGGACACAGGGAGAGGACACAGGGAGGACACAGAGGAGGGGAGGGACAGGTACTCACAGGGTGGGCACAGAGGAGCGAAGGACAGGTACTCACAGGGAGGACACAGAGGAGAGGGGACAGGTACTCACAGGGAGAACACAGAGGAGGGGAGGGACAAGTACTCACAGGGTGGGCACAGAGGAGCGAGGACAGGTACTCACAGGGAGGACACAGAGGAGGGAGGACAGGTACTCACAGGGAAGACACAGAGGAGGGAGGACAGGTACTCACAGGGAGGACACCGAGGAGAGGGGGACAGGTACTCACAGGGAGGGCACAGAGGAGGGAGGACAGGTACTCACAGGGAGGACACAGAGGAGAGAGGGACAGGTACCCACAGGGAGGAGATAGAGGAAGGGGGGCAGGTACTCACAGGGAGGACACAGAGGAGGGGGGACAGGTACTCCAGAGGAGGAGGGGACAGGTACTCACAGGGAAGACACAGAGGGAAGGGTGTGACAGGTACTCACAGGGAGGACACAGAAGGGAGGAGGGCATGTACTAACGGGGGGGGGGCAGGTACTCACAGGGAGGACACAGAGGAGAGGAGGACAGGTATTCACCGGGAGGACACACAGACGAGAGGGGACAGGTAGTCACAGGGGGGGGGGGCACAGAAGAGGGGGGACAGGTACTCACAGAGAGGACACAGAGGAGAAGAGGGACAGGTAGTCACAGAGAAGGGAGGGGACAGGTAGTCACAGGGAGGACACAGAGGAAAGGGGGGACAGGTAGTCACAGAGGAGGGAGGGGACAGGTAGTCACAGGGAGGACACAGAGGAAAGGGGGGACAGGTAGTCACAGAGGAGGGAGGGGACAGGTACTCACAGGGAGGACACAGAGAAGGGGGGAACAGGTACTCATAAGGACACACAGAGCAGAGTGTGTGTATGGGGGGGGGGGTGTCAGGTACTCACAGAGTGGATTCAGCTGAGAGGGGGACAGGTAGTCACAGGGAGGCGGGAGGACACACAGAGAAGAGGGGGACAGGCAGTCACAGGGAGGAGGGAGGATACACAGAGGAGAGGGGGACAGGTAGTCACATGGAGGAGGGAGGATACACAGAGGAGAGGGGGGCAGGTAGTCAAAGGGGGGTACACAGAGGGGAGGGGGGGCAGGTAGTCACAGGGAGGAGGGAGGATACACAGAGAAGAGGGGGAAAGGTAGTCACAGGGAGGAGGGAGGATACACAGAGGAGAGGGGGACAGGTAGTCACAGGGAGGAGGGAGGATACACAGAGGGGAGGGGGGGGAGCAGGTAGTCACAGGGAGGACACAGAGGAGGGGGGAACAGGTAGTCACAGGGAGGAAACATGGGGGGGGGAGCAATTAGTCACAGGGAGGATATACAGACTAGAGGAGGGGGGAGCAGGTAGTCACAGGGAGGACCCTGGGGGGGGGGGCAAGTAGTCACAGGGAGGACACACAGAGGAAAGTGGGGGTCAGGTAGTCACAGGGAGGATACACAGAGGATTGGGGGGACAGGTAGTCACAGAGAGGATACACAGAGGAGGGGGAGGACAGGTAGTCACTGGGAGGACACTCAGAGGAGGAGGGGGGCAGGTAGTCCCAGGGAGGAAACACAGAGGAGAGGAAGGGACACGTAGTCACAGAGAGGATACACAGAGGGGAAAGGTAGTCACAGGGAGAACAGGCAGAGGAGAAGAGGTGGGAGGAGCAGGTCATCACAGGAGGACACACAGAGGGGAAGACACATGGGGGGAGGTGACAGGTAGCCACAGGCAGGACACACAGAGGAGAGGGGGCAGCAGGTAGTCACATGGAGGACACATGCCTGTGTCTGTTTGGAGGGGGTAAGACCACCGCTGCCTACTCTGTTTAACCAGTTGGTTTTTTAAGTTCATTTAATTACCTTTTATTCTTTTGGCGCCTCTGTATCTTGTACACTACATACAAGACAAATTGCAGCAGTACAATGTGCTCTACATGCTGATATATTTACATATACCTAATCCATCCCCATTTACATATTGCTTTTATTACCTTCTTACTGAATGGAGGGAAGTTGCAGTATTAATGTAAATTAGAAATGCCTAGAAAACAACAATGTATTTGCATATTTGTGAATTTTATGGCTTGACGGGAAAATAACTTACAAGTATGTTCTGGTGCTGCTCATTCATATATTTAACTTTTAAAGTTATCTCTCCACTTAAAGTGTACCTATCAGGCATAAAATCAAAAATCATTTCTTTATTTGTATCCGGTAAACAATTAATAAGGGATGCTAACAAGCAAATCCAAAAGTTAAAAATCACTCCTATGGTGCCATACACGGTACAATAAAAACGTTAGATTATCCCATTTATTCGATCTAAATGATCGAATCGAATGAAAGTTGAAAATGTTTTTTTTTTCGATCAAGAAATTCAAACGATTATCCAGTTTTTTCGAGAAAAATCAGATCGGACATGCTGGAAAAAATCTTTATATTCGATCTAACGGAATAATCAAACTAAATTATCTAATAGAAAAAAATGTAAAATTGTACCATGTATGGCCACCCTGGGAGGAGGACGGGCAATGCCTACACAATGAGGAAGAGGAGAGTAAGGGAGGAAATGACATCAGGATTGGCTTCAAGATAGACATAGTTAACCCTCCTGGCGGTTAATTTTTTTTGCCAAAATGGCAAAAATCCTTTTTTTTTTAATTTTTTTTTTTTGTGTTTCATGTAAAGCTACCAGAGTGGTAGCTACATGAAACACCACTAGAGGGCGCATGTGTCCCTCTAGTGCGATCGTCGCCGGCATCAATAGCAAACAGGGGAACGCGTATATAACGCGCTCCCCTGTTTGGCTTCTCCTGTCGCCATGGCGACGATCAGAATGACGTCATGGACGTCAGCCGACGTCCTGACGTCAGACACCTCCGATCCAGCCCATAGCGCTGCCCGGAACTCATTGGTCCGGGCAGCGCAGGGCTCTGGCGGGGGGGGGGCCCTCTTGCGCCGCTGCGTACGGGCGATCGCCGCAGAGCGGCGGCGATCAAGCTGTACGCGCGGCTAGCAAAGTGCTAGCTGCACGTACAGCATTTTAAATGGAGCAAATCGCTCCACCAGGGGCTGAGATATCTTCCTGCGCGGCATAGCCCGAGCTCAGCTCGGGCTTACCGCCAGGAAGGTTAAAATGGAGAATCCTAAGAAGGATTTTGTCTTTTTTTACTATAGAAAAATCACTAAAATCAAAACGTGGACAGTGCAATACATGTTATGTAAGTAGAGCAAGTATTTATCTACTTATATATGTGTTTATTTTCTGAAATAGTATGGCTGACAGCTCCACTTTAATTTGCAGCCAGCTGTGAACTTCTAAGGCCTCTTTTCCTCGGACTGTTGATAGGCAGTGAAATGCCTCTCAAACTCTCACAACTGCTCACTACTGCCTGGTAACTGCTTGTTACTGCCTGGTAACTGCTCGCTGCTGCCTGGTTACTGCTTGTTGAGCACACAGCTCAACAGTCCGTGGAAAAGAGACCTAAAACTAACAGCTTAGACTGCTCACCTTTACAGACAACACATTAGTGCAATGCTGGGAGTACAGACCACTCCTCTTTCCGCGTGAATAAGTGCTGCACAGAGCAGGAGCCCTTGCTACTTCCTTTGCACACCACAACCAGCCATGTGATAGAAAGCAGCAAGGTTGGCTGCATCCATCTGACAGTCTCTGTTATGGTGGAATAGCTTTGTATTTTGTCATAGCTCCCAACTGTCTCCCAACTGTGCGAGAAATGTGTGCAATCTACGAGAGACAGATTGGATCTGTCCTCTTACTCCTAAAAATGATATCTCAAGGCTTTATTTTGTGTATAAACATTTACAAGGCGGATTTAATGTTTTATAGTCTCTGCCCAATTGCAGTGTCTCGAAAATGCCAGCGTGGAAATACATGAACCATTGATCTATGACTTTTTATCCCTTGCAGTCAGAAGCCCGGTTATCAGTTTAGGAAAGTATGTTATAGCTGTAGACTAGCAGTCAGCTCCATAGCTGAACATTAACTCTTTCAGGCAGGTAAAAAAAAAAGGAGCACAGCATAATAGTTTGTATTCCTGCCACTGGATATACACATGTCTATCTCATTATGTCACTTGTCATCTCGGGTACGCTTTAAAGTGAACCTCCGGACTAAAAATCTACTCAGCAGCACTGAAAAGGCTTGGTGTTTCTTTAACAGTTTCACAGCATCAGAACTTTGTTTTTCTTACTCAAGCCTCATTTTTAGCTGCACAGAAGCTAAGCTCCACCCCATCAAAGAAATCTGCCTGGGCATTTTCCCCCTGATGCTGTGCAAAGCATGATGGGATTTCTGATGTTGTTGTTCTCATTCTGCTCTTTTGGCGCAAATTTGTTTTTTTTTAATTTTGAATTTGAGATTTGAAGCCTAGCGTGCACAGCTGGGAGGGGTGATCAGGACACAGGACAGTTGGAACTGTGTCTCATGCTCCCTGCCACCTCCTTTCAACCAAAAAGATGGCTGCCCCCATGAAATCACCAACATTTGCATGTGCTTTTAAAACAGGGTGGGTAAGAGATTATATTATCTATTTTCATTAACATAATTAATGTAACTTAATGACAGTATGTTTGTTTAGGCTGAAGTTCCTCTTTTAGTTCATCATTGAGGTCCTGCCCCCCCCCCCCCCCCACTTGAGAAGAAGTAAGTTTACCTTTACCTTATTTTTAAACAGTTTTTCATCATTTTATTTCACTTTGGTACCTCTAAACCACGTACATAGATAAAAGCAGCTCTTCTACTGATAGTTGCCTGGGACTAGGAAAAATCTGTGTGTATAGGCCGTACTGAGCTAGCCGAGACACCAGAGACACCTGTCACAGCAAGGGGACACAGCAGCTATCACAGGTCCAGGCCAGCAGTAATGACCCCCCTCTGCGGATAATCTCGTCTCAGTAGCTCGCTAAGTATTGGGACATTCAGTCATTATGGGCTCAGGTTCCCTGTATGAATGGAAACTTGCTTCATTTCTGCCCCCCTCCTTCACCCGCTCACCTCCTGGCACCCCTTCTAGGGGGCATCTTGGCAGCAGAGGACTCTGGGTAGACAGGGGCAGAATTGTGCACCAAACAGAAGACAATGTAGAGGACAGTCCTCGGCCAGCTCAGCGTGGGATCTTGTGTTTCCGAGACATAAAAGCCAACCCGGAGTCATTGTAATGCAGGTCAGAGGATGTGAACGAGGAGCAAACAGACGCGATATTGTGCTGTGGAGGAAACCCAGATCTGATTGTTCAAACAGGAGGAGGTGCTATACACAGCCCGATTCATAATCCATCCATCACTGACGATAATTTCACTGCAATTATACGTCCCTTCCAGGAGGACAGCAAAGTACCGTCTAATAATAATAGTGTGTGACTGTGGTGAGGACTGTTGTGGAATATGTCGCAGCTATATAAATGTACCAGCTGATGACCCAGTGTTGTTCGGTATGTATTTGGCTGGTGTTGGCTTCGCCCACTTTTCTAACCCTAACACACAATTACTCAATGACCTATTTTGTCTTTGGCATCAATAATTTGCATTGAAAATAAAGCAAATCTGATTGGATGTGGCTCCACCACCTTTTCTGAATTTGAATCCCAGTCACCCAATGACCAACTGTACCGGGCTTGAGGCTTGCGCCATTAACAGAGCAAGAATGGTAGCAATTAAATATTCCCCTTGAAAATCAATAGGTGAATTTTGATTGGCGTGTGTGTGTGTGCGTGTGTGTGTATGTCGCGATCACTCGAAAACGGCTTGACCGATTTGAACGAAACTTGGTATGCAGATCCCTTACTACCTGGGATGATATGTTCTGGAGGTCTCGTGGCCCCCCCTGCACACCTGGGCGGAGCTACAAACAGCGAATTAGATTTCACCCATTCAACTCAATGGAAAAAATGGAAAAGGCTGCCATTCTCACAGTAATCAAGCCAGAGTCCCCACACTTGGCACAGTTGGACACTTGACGACCGAGTTTACAAAGTCAGAAAAAGTGGGCGGAGCATAAAACAGCCAATCAAATTTCAGCCATTCATTTTAAATGGGAAACTGTAAACTGCAGCCATTCTTACACTGTGTGGGTTTGATATGGCTGTGTAAAACTTAAAGCTATAGGCTTGCTATATACCAGCGGTTCTGGATGCTTGCTTGGCTTAACAAGGGCGAAAAGGCATAATTTGCTTATTTAGTAGTAGTACATTGTGGGTAACCACAAATGTTCATTTATAACTGAATTATTGCAAATTTCCTTCTGTTTTAAGAAGGCAATTACACCAAGCTTTGCTTTTTTAGTAAGAGGGCTGTTTGGTCCCTTTTATCCCCCTACACATTCCTAGTAGTTTGGGTCACCCTGAGCTGCTTGGTTACTCTGTTACACTGTTAATGGCAGGGTTTTCAAACTTGCCACACTGTGTGAATGAGATTAATATTCAGTGGGTGGAGCCTACAACAGCCAATCAAAATTCACTTATTGATTTTAAAGGGGAATATTGAAACTGCTGCCATTCTGAGGGTACGTTTCCACTTGTGTGTTGCGATTTTGTTGCAGAAGACGCGTCAACGAATCCGCATGCGGGTGCGGATTCATTCACGCTTCCATGCGGATTTTCTCGCGGAATCGCTCGCGGTTTGCGCTATGCGATTTTAACCATGTCAATGCCGGTAAGCATTGACATGGGTTTTTAAGCGATAACGCACGCGAAAACGCATGGAAAACCGCAAGACAAAGACGCTTGCGGTTTTTCTATTAAATTACATTAGTGGCGATTCGCGTGCGGGTGTGCGGCATGCGAATTCTGACGGCTCTGCCGTGCAGATTTTTTCTGCACAGCAGACCGCACAGAATTCCTGACAAGTGGAAACAGCCCCATCCACTATTATTGGTTATGCAAATCTGCATGCAGAAAACGCATGCAGATTCGCTGTAGTGGAAACGGGCCCTGACACTGTTAATGGCAGAGGCTTCAAACTTGCTACAGTCGGTCATTGGGTGACTGGGGTTCAAATTCACTAAAGGGGCGGGGCCACAAACAGCAAATCAGATTTCCTTGGTGGATAAACTGCTTCCATTCACCCATCTCCGATGCCAAGGACCCGAAAACTCACAAACTTGGTCACTGAGTGACTCTGTGTCAAGGTTACAAAAAGTGGGCGGAGCCAAAAACACATTTCACTGGGAAAATATAAACTGCAGCCATTCTTACACTGGTAATGTCAGGGTTCTCAAACTTTGCACAGTTGGTCACTGGGTGACTGGGATTAATATTCAGGAAAATGAGTGGAGCCTACAACAGCCAATCAAAATTCACCAGTTGATTTTCAGGGGGAATATTTAAATTGCTGCCATTCTTACACTGTTAATAGCAGATGCCTCAAACCTGGTACAGTTGGTCACTGGGTGATTGGGGTTCAAATTCAGAAAGAGGCGGAGCCGCAAACAGCCAATCAGATTTGTTTAATGTCAATGTGAATATACAAATTATTGATGCCAAGGACCCCGAAGCTCATAAACTTGGTAATTGAGTGACTGTATGTCAAGGTTAGAAAAAGGGGTGGAGCCAACAACTAAATTGTTTACATGGGAAAATATAAACTGCAGCCATTCTTACACTGTTAATGGCAGGGTTCTGAAACTTGACACAGTTGGTCACTGGGTGACTGGGATTAATAGTCAGAAATGTGGGTGGAGCCTACCACAGCCAATCAAAATTCATCTATTGATTTTCAAGGGAATATTTACATTGCTGCCATTCTTAAGGTGCGTACACACATGCGACTATAGTCGTTTCTAACGATCGTTCCCCGATCTTTACCAACGACGATCGTTACAAAAAACGAACCACCGACTATTAAGGCAAACGACGAACGAGCCAAATCGCTACAAAAGAAAGTTCTGTCTTGGCGGATTTTTTTCAACGACGATCGTTTGCAAAAGTAGTACATCGTTGGAAACGGTCGTTCGTACTAGGCTTGACATGCGCATTTCGCTATTTCTCCATGAAACTTCTCATTTTTATGCGCAAGCGCAATAGTTGCTTTACGTGATGTAACGTTCGTTCTAACGATCAGATCGTTACACACATTTTAAAACTAACTTTACTTAGGTCGTTCTTTCATCAATTAAAAGTTCGTTCGTCGTTCTCAACGAACGATCGTTGTCGCATGTGTGTACGTAGCATTACACTCTTAATGGCAGAGGCCTCACACCTGATACAGTCAGTCATTGGGTGACTGGGGTCCAAATTCACTAAAGGGGGTGGAGCCACAAACAGCCAATCAGATTTAATAGATTGATTTCAGCCATTCTGTTATTGGCAGGGTTCTCAAACTTGACACAGTTGGTCACTGGATAATTGGGATTAATAATTAGGAAAGTGGGCAGAGCCCACAACAGCCAATCAAAATTCACCTACTGACTTTCAAGGGGAATATTTACATTGCTGCCATTCTTACTTTCTTAATAGTAGAGGCCTCGAATCTGGTACAGTTGGTCACTGGGAGACTGGGGTTTAAATTCTGAAAAGGGGGTGGGCCACAAACAGCCAATCACATTTGTTTAATTTCAGTGGGAAAATGCAACTTATTGATGCCAAGGACCCCACAGCTCATAAACTTGGTCATTGAGTGACTGTATGTCAAGGTTAGGAATAGTGGACGGAGCCAAAAACAACTAACTTTTTACATGGAAATATATAAACTGCAGCCATTCTCACACTGTTAATGGCAGGGTTCTCAAACTTGCCACACTTGGTCACTGGGTGAATGAGATTAATATTCAGAAAAGTGGGTGGAGCCTACAACAGCCAATCAAAATTCACCTATTGATTTTCAAGGGGAATATTGAAACTGCAGCCATTCTTACACTGTTAATAGCAGAGGCCTCAAACCTGCTACAGTCGGTCAATAAGTGACGGGGTTCAAATTCACTAAAGAGACGGAACCACAAAGAACCAGATTTCTTTGCTGGATAAACTGCTCCCATACACACAATTTTGATGTCACGAACCCGAAAGCTGACAAACTTGGTCATTGAGTGACTGTGTGTCAACGTTACAAAAAAAGGATGGAGTGAAAAACAGACGTTCCTGGGAAAATGTAAACTGCAGCCCTTCTTCACTGTTAATGGCAGGGTACTCAAACTTTGCACAGAAGGTTACTGGATGACTGAGATTAATATTCAGAGAAGGGGGTGGAGCCTAAAAAAGATAATCAAAATTCACTTGTTGATTTTCAAGAGGAATATGTAAATTGCTGCCATTCTTACACTGTTAATGGCACAAGCCTCAAACCTGGTACAGTTGGTCATTGGTCACTGGGGTTCAAATTCAGAAAAGGGGGTGGAGCCACAAACAGCCAATAAGATTTGTTTCATTGTACTGGGAAAATACTAATTATTGATGCCAAGGACCCCAAAGCTCATAAACTTGGTCATTGAGTAACTGTGTGTCAAGATTACAAAAAGTGGGCGGAGCCAAAACCAAATTTCACTGGAAAAATATAAACTGCAGCCATTCTTACACTGTTAATGGCAGGATTCTCAACCTTTGCCCAGATGGTCACTAGGTGACTGAGATTAATATTCAGAGAAGTGGGTGGAGCCTATAATGGCCAATCGAAAGTCACCTGTTGATTTTTAAGGGGAATATTTAAGTTGCAGGCATTTTTACACTGTTAGTAGCAGATGCCTCAAACCTGCTACCGTTGATCATTGGGTGACTGGGGTTCGAATGCCACAGAGGGGCGGATCTACAAACAGTCAATCTGATTTGTTTAATTTCTATGGGAATATACAAATTATTGATGCCAAAGCTCACAAACTTGGTCATTGAGTGTTTGTGTGTTAGGGTTAGAAAAAGTGGACGGAGCCAACACCAGCCAAATACATACCCGGGCAACGCCGGGTCATCAGCTAGTTTATAATATTAGTAAGCTTGGTTACTCTGTTGTACTGGTCCAAGCCCTATCCCATACAGCCATATCAATTCCTGCCATGTACTGATGAGGGCCAAAAGCCAAAGGCTGTCTACATGTGGGGTTGATGTGACTGTGTAATATTTAAAGCTATAGGATTGCTATACACCAGCGGCTCTGGATGCTTGCCTTGCTTACAAGGGCGAAAAAGGATAATTTGCATATTCAGTTGTGGAACATTGGGTATCTTGACAGAGGCGCATTGCCACTATTGGACCTTTTTTTGAGCTTGCACTCCTTGCCTGATGAAGCGGGTTATACCTGCGAAACGCGTTGCGGAGTGCCAAAATAAATTGTTATTTGCGATTTGAACAATCTCGATTGTCCATAATTTCAGGAGGTAAGTCCACCTGTACTCCTCCTTTTTAGTTGTTTTTAGATCATTTTAACCTGCCTGGCGCCTATGTCCAAATTTGCACATTAGGCAAGATAGATTCACTTAAGTGCATAGCATGGGTTCACAGTAATGGAGGTGCATAATCAGGTAGGACACAAAAGGAGGAGGACCCTGCCCAAAGGCTTACAATCTAGAGGGAGAGGTAAGGACACGAATGGTAGGGGGCCAGAGTTCCGTTGTCAGTTTAGACTCTAGAGCAATTGTGAGGGGTGGTAGGCCAGAGTGAAAAGGTGAGTTTTGAGAGCCTTCTTGAAGATGTTGAAGGAGGGGGCTGCCCTAATGGGTGGAGGTAGGGAGTTCCATAGTGTTGGAGCAGCTCTTGAGAAGTCCTGGAGGCGTGCATGGGACTGGGTGATGCGGGGGGCGGTTAGGCGAAGTTCATTGGAAGAGCGGAGTGAGCGGCTAGGTGTGTACCTCTGAGTAAGATCGGAAATGTAGGTTGGACAGGTTTTGTGGACAGATTTGTAGGTCAGACACAGTATCTTGAATCTGATTCTGGACTGGATAGGAAGCCAGTGGAGGGATTCACGGAGGGGAGCCGCCCTATATTATAATATTAGTAAGATAAGATAATAATAAGGGAAAGAATATGGCAGCGTCCGCATTCCTCTCGCTTCAGGATTCTTAAACAGGCCCTGAAGTGACATAAAGTAGAACGTAATAACCTATTCAGGATACCCCCTTTTACAGCAATTTCCCTGGTTTCAGCATCACAAACACTTCCTATAGTTACATATTACTGTGTTATTGGTATGTAGTCCCGCCTTCCCAGTGATGCTTAGTCTAGGCTGTTTAGCTATTAGGAATTTTCCTCCTAGAGCATTTTGGGACTGGGAGACGAGGCATTATTTTCACTGGCTTCGGAATTCTTAGAAACAAAATATTCCGAGCAACTACACCTGACAGGACTAAAGATGTCGCTGCCCGAGATAATTTTCACACCTAAATAATGTATACTGTAAATGAATATTGTAAAAAAAAACTAAAAAAAAAACAAACAATTTTATTATATTATTTTCATTACAGTTCCTCTTTAAATAAGTTGAATTGTTTTTTTTTACTCTAGTAATATTCTGAGAAGCTTGTATGTCTGGAACTGCTGATCGTTTTCCATATACAGCTTTTGCTGAAAGTAAACTCTCGTTGTGTATTCTTCCATCTCGGAGGTCTGTTTTCGTGCATGTTTTGTCTACCTGAGAGTCATTATAATCTACATCATCACCATTTCCATAAAAGTGCAACAACCTGAGCCGACGTCTGGCCCCGGGGTGCTCTTATTCTCCATGCCAACATCCCGTTTCCTGGCAGAGGCTCCTGACGTGATCATGAAAGGGAGCTGTTGTACTTCTGTTACAATGAATATATTTTAAGTGAATCTTGCTCTGTGCAATCCTTAAAGTGGTCTGAAACTCTTACATAACATTCAATAAAAATGTGTTTTCCTACTTTTTATTACTCATACTGTTACCATATTTGCTTTTGTGCACAAGTTTCTGTTTACAAATTACAAGTTTCCAAAGTGTAGTGTTTCTTGCCCTGAAAGCTGCCATTGCATTTTATTCTTTTTCTATTATAACGGCTTTTTATTATATATTAAAATCTTCTAATGAGCTATTCTGAACACTGTGTGTGCCTGAAGCAGAGACAGTTTCTCAGAGAGTGTTTGTTTAACAAACACAGACACAGAACATTTTATTTTTCTGGGATAGTAATTTTCAAGCTGTGATGAATCTTTTATGCTTTCACAGTGGGACGTTACAGGCGCACGCTAGAGCAGCCTGTAACGCAGCCCAACTCACAGTAATGATAAATCAACGGGCTGTTCACAGTGCCCACGTTGCGTTACAGTGTAACGCTGGAAGTTCTATGAAAGTGCAGCATGCTGTGCGTTATAGGTGGTTTTAGCTGCGTTAGACTGTTTGCACATGCTCAGTAAGGGGAGAGTACACTATTGTTCCTAGCCACATGGCTAATTAATATTCACTGCACTGTAGTGTTGTCCAGATCATGAACGATTCGGATCTTTGATCCGGATCTTTTTTGTGAGTCGAATCACCCGGATCATCACAATGAAGGATTCGGTTCACAGTGGATGTCTGGAAGAAACAGGAACTGCAGCTTCTGTGCACAATCTTCCTGCTGCATCTCTCCCTTCCCCATTAGCACCCTCAATGTGCCCTCCTTCTCCTGCACCTCTCACTCTGCTGCACCCCTGCTTCCTGCTTCCCTAGTAAAATGATTCAAAGATTCGGTTCAAAGATCTGGATCTTTTCAATGATCCAATTCTAATCATCCGAATCATTAAAAAGATCCGGACTTCCCAGGATAGCACCAAGAGCCTCATATCAGGGCTCAATCTGACGTCCAACTTCAATACCACCATGCGTTGCATTAGGGGCACGTTATGCGACCTTATCGTCCCCTAAAACGCAACATCTTGGTGGGAAAGAGGCCTTAGAGCAAAGTTGAAATGCTGGCTTTCAGACAACTTTACAGTGGAACTCTGGCCAAAGCGAGCTGCAGGTATAAAATCATGTTTCTCACTTTATATTGCTGTGCGCAGGAAGTGTGTCGCCCTATATAAAGACTTAACAATAGTAATACTTGGGAGTGGGGAGTAAGTCTAGTATGGCTTTTCACATACATTTATATGTAATCTGGGCGCTGGAGAAAGTCTGTAGTGGAATATCGGTAAAATCACTAATATTCCACTATTTAAAGTGACCATGAAGCAAAAAAAATGATGATATAATGAATTGGTTGTGTAGTACGGATACTTAATAGCACATTAGAAGCAATTAAAATAGTCTCATCTTTTGATTTTCTGTTATATTGTTTTTTTTATAACATTGCATCATTCTCTAATATTTGCAGTTTACACAATACACTCAGCATTCTAAATGATTTCACAGAGCAGGCCAGTGACCTTTTGAACTTTCCTCTGCAGAAAAAACAAAATACAGTGAGACAGTTGAGATAATAAGCTTTAGAAGACAGAGCTCTTTGAAAGTCGGAGAGCTCAGTGAAGCTCTTTTGCATAGATAACAACTGGAGTTTCTTCACTCTTCCTGTACTGGAAACAATATTAGACTCATATCTCTGCTGCTAATGTTTTATTTCTTAGCACTACTACACATACAAATCATTATATCATAAGTTTATTTTCACTTCAGATTCCCTTTAAGTGTGATAGTAACATTTTGTAAAAAATTACATACATTATACAAACACCTAGCCCTGTTCTCACATGTGCCCTCCTTCTACCAATGCCTAACCCTAACGGACCCGCACCTGATAGTGGCACTCTGAGCTCTCTGTGTGGTCACACACGCTGCTGGCTGCCACTAAATTACAGGGTTGGTGTTGTTTTTTTTAATTATTTAAATAAACAATTCCCTTTATGCTGGATACACACGGTGCGTTCGCGCACTCGATTTTCCTGTCGATTCGTTTATTTCCAACATGTCCGATTTGGATTTCGATGGATCGTTAGGTCGATTCGCATGCCGAATCGACCTAACGATCCATCGAAATCCAAATCGGACATGTTGGAAATAAACGAATCGACGGGAAAATCGAGTGCGCGAACGCACCGTATGTATCCAGCATTAATCCCCCTCTCCTCTGAAAACCTCCAGTGTAGTGCAGAGCAGAGAGGCAGGCAGATTTAAGAGGACTATATTTTCACCTGCCGCCTCACTGCGTATTGATACCTCCCTGTTCCCCCTCATGACAATTAACTTATAGTTCCGGCTGAGAACAGCAGCAGAGACAGAGGCTCGCTTGAGTAATTGGTAATTTGGGGACTTGTATTATGATTTTGGGATTTATTAGCCTTGTATTATTTTGGGGGTATTTCGATCAGTTTCTGGGCCAGGCTTCATCATATTTGGCTTGGGCACCTCAGCAGTGACGTCTGGTAAAGGTCACCTCCGCTAGTGAAGGGTGACTTTGCTTGGCGTGGATTTAGGCGAGGATTTCTCGCTCTGCAGACAGCAGTTGTCACTCCGGAGCAGCAGTAACCGGACACCCCTCCTGGCTCAGTGGAACCTTAATATAGCGTGAGAGGGGATCAGTTTCATGGCTATATTGGTGGCCGGTCCCGTCTGCTGCTCTCCTAAGAACTGCACGGCTCATGAGTATATGCCTTTAAGAGGAACTCCGACAGCATAAAATCACCACATAATGTTACACCAATGGGGATGAGCTCATTCTCATAGTGCTTTGTACTGTGGTCAGCTATTGGGAATGAGACATTCTAAGGATTGAGCCAATTAGCCTTAACCCTCCTGGCGGTATGAAACATTCCGCCAGGAGGCAGCACAGCAGTTTTTTTTTTTTTTTAAATCATGTAGCGAGCCTAGGGCTCGCTACATGATAGCCGCTGCTCAGCGGCATCCCCCCGCCCGCTTCGATCAGTAAATCCCGTTCAAAGAACGGGATTTCCTGGAGGGCTTCCCCCATGGCGACGGGGCGGGATGACGTCACCGACGTTATTGGGAGTCCCGATCCACCCCTCGGCGCTGCCTGGCACTGACTGGCCAGGCAGCGCACGGGGTCTGGGGGGGGGGAGCCGCGCGCCGCAACGGATAGCGGCGATCGGGCGCAGGGCGGCAGCGATCGGTGTGCTGGCGCAGCTAGCAAAGTGCTAGCTGTGTCCAGCAAAAAAAAATTATGTAAATCGGCCCAGCAGGGCTGAGCGGCACCCTCCGGCGGCTTACCCCGTGTCACACACGGGGTTACCGCTAAGGAGGTTAAAGAGGAACTCCAGTGAAAATAATGTAATTAAAAAGTGCTTAATTTTTACAATAATTATGTATAAATGATTTAGTCAGTGTTTGCCCATTGTAAACTCTTTTCAATCCGATTTACATTCTGACATTTATCACATGGTGACATTTTTACTGTTGGCAGGTGATGTCGCTGCTGCATGCTTTTTTGGCAGTTGGAAACAGCTGTAAACAGCTATTTTCCACAATGCAGCAAGGTTCACAGACAGGAAACTGCCAGGAGTACCACGGTCCTCAGAGTGTCTTGTGGGAGGGGTTTTCACCACAATATCAGTCATACAGCGCCCCCTGATGGTCTGTTTGTGAAAAGGAATAGATTTCTCATGTAAAAGGGGGTATCAGCTACTGATTGGGATAAAGTTCAATTCTTGGTCGGAGTTTCTCTTTAAGGTGGCCACACACCGTTTTTTAAATATTTGTTCAATTTAAGAAGAGGAAACAATTTTCTGACTGATTGTAACAATTCACAAATCTGACCAATGTACCACACACCTATGTTCTATTGTTCCCCAATCATGAATAAAATAATTGACAGCTCAGGAACAATGGATTGGAACTGGACATCAAGTAATTGACGAACCATCACACACCATACAATTCTTGACAAAGTTGGTCTGCAATTTCCAACATGCCCAATCTCCAAAAATCGAAAAAAAACCAAAGGAGTTATTGATCGAAAACAAAGAAAAGCTCTTGATTTTTTTGGGACAACCGATCGAAATTATGGAATTGGTGAAAAATTGGATCTTTTAAATGTATGGTGTGTGGCCACCTTTAGGCCCGTTTCCCGTCGGACCCCGTATGGACAGCGGGAGGGGGCTGTGACTGGTCTGCTCTGGTAGTCCGCTGTGGTCTGGCTGGAGACGGGGTGAATGCTTTTCAATCATAGGCTAAACAGGAAATGTATCTGCCTGTCTGGGAAGTGCGGCCTGCTTACCAAATCGGATCCGTTGCAGACTGACAAGTGTGAGCAGATCTGGCTGGATAGTAGTATGGTTATTGGCTTTGACATAGGAGACAGGGTTCAAATCTCCTGTTCAGTAAACCAGTACCTATTCTGCAAGGAGACATTGGGCAAGACTCCCTAACACTGCTACTGCTTACTAAGCATGCTCTAGTGCAGGGGTCTCAAACTCAATTTACCTGGGGGGCCGCAGGAGGCAAAGTCAGGATGAGGCTGAACCGCATAAGGAATTTCACAATCGCGGCGCATCGCCGCCTCTGCCCGCCCCTCTCACTCTTCCTTCACAGAGAGGGGCGGGGAGAGGCGGCGATCCGTGCGGTGATTGACGTCAGGAGGGGCAGAACTGAAGCTGAAAGCTCTGCCCCTTCCAGGAAATGCCGGCGGATTGCCCCCTGGGTGATTTGGGGGCTCTTCAGCCCTCGTTTAGCGGCGGGTATGTGGCGGATTACTTGGGAGCACTGAAGCGAACTATAAGGAAGCTTTTGCCGGCGCGGGCCACAAAATATTGTATCGAGGGCCGCAAATGGCCCGCTAGTTTGAGACCCCTGCTCTAGTGGCTGCAGCTGTGGCATATAAATGTTCTGTGTCCTGTCTATTTATACAATAGAACCCATTCATTGTTTGTTTTACAATGCGGTAATATAGACAAAAATAGTGGAAACCAAGCCTTAACTGTAAAAAAAGGGGTCATTTACCCATAATTCCGCCGTCTTGCCTGTGCTCCAAACAGCTTGCACGCGTCCTATTGGACGTGCTGCATGCCTCACTACACGCAATTCCTCCTTTAAGCCGTAAGGAGGAAGTGCGCCATGGTGAGGCTTGCAACACGTCCAACAGGATCCGTGCAAGCTGTTTGGAGAGCAGGCAGGGCTTTGGGTTGGATACACTTTAAGTCTATGTACAATAACACTTTTAAAAAATGATGGCCACTGACAACCATTTTTAACATCTCATACACAGCTTCCCTTCACCCACTGTCCTATCCTTATACCTTTAGACTGTAAGGCCTTTTGGCCAAGGCTCTTTTTCCCTTCGGTCTCTCAATGCTGTGTATTTTGTGCACATATATTCCACCCCCATACCTCCCAACCAGGGTCGTAACAATAGACCCTGCAAGGGATGCAGCCGCAGGGGGGCCCAGAAGCCGCAGGGCGTCCAGTCCTTAGAGACTGACTACTAAGGACATGGAGAGGAAAAACGTTCTGCTCTCTGCACAATTGTTCTAGTGACTGCATCTGCGCAGCCACTAATAAGGAATCATACAAAGTTTTGCAAACAAAGATCTGTAGACAGTCCCTATTCAGTGTCCAGCAGGGTCGAGGGGAGGGGGTCCCCATCCAAAGTTTCGCAGGGGGCCCAGTGAGTTCTAGTTACGCCACTGCTTAAGCCACACCCCTGCCACACCACTAATCAAGCTCTCGACACACCCCTAGTCACGTATACTATATATACTATAAAGATTTCATAAGGAAAATATGTTGTTCTACAATTCAAACCACACTGGTCCTTTCTGTCCTGGTCCATTTTCCTTCATATTAAAGTTTGAAAATAAGAAATACCGTATATCAATTTAAAAGACAGGAATAAAGTTTGGAGTCAATTAAACACATTTTTCAGTAGAAAAATACATAATTTTACATAAATCTGTACATGGGTCCCGAAGGAGGGACAAATGAGGAGGAAAGAGGGACAGGGTTCCCAAAGAGGTACTGTCCCTCCAAAAGAGGGACAGATGGAAGGTATCCACCCCTGTCTAAAATCTGTAGCTGGTCACTAGTCGCTGCATCAGCTGTAATCCACAAATGTATTGTATTCTTAACTGTTGTACTGTTTATTCTGCATTGCTGTACTTTGTTGTACATACGGAAGATGCTGGCGCTATCTACATTAATAATTATAATAGTAAAAATAAATATCACTCCAAAAAATGAATATCAATTACCTATGTATAAAAGCATCATAACATCCTCTGGTAGTTGGCTTTTGGTTGTGCAGAATAAATCCCCAACAACTGGTTCTATAATGTGATGTAGACATCTAGATTAGAGCGTGAGCTCTGTGGACAGGGCTTTCCTGCCCTCCTGTCTCGAAGTCTGCATCCCTCATAACCTGTACAGGCTATTTCTCGGGCCACGAGGTACGTACACCATCTCAAACCTCAGCGAGCAGAGTGCCCAGATGTGATCTTTTCTTGTATGAGGATTCTGCAGCTAAGACTCTCGGTGGGCGTGTCCAAGACCAGGCTTGAGGCACTTAACAGCTCTGCAGACTGGCTCAAGGCACTTACAGTCAGGTTCATAAATATTGGGACAGCAAGACAATTCTACATGGCCTCACAGGTTTGTACACAGTCTGCTGTTATCTGAGGTAGGTGGTTAGGATTGTCTCTGACTTTCCATCGTGCAGATCTGTGACCAGGCTGCCGTGGCACGGTTGGAGGCCGGGAACTGCAGTAGGTGTGAGAATGTCGCCCTTAGCGGCGGTGCCATTGCTCAAGCAGAAGCCGCTCGGCATTCAGCCGCTCCTGATGAGTCCCACTGAAGAAGGAGCCTGATACATAGACGCAGCTGCCTCTGCAGACACTAGGGGGCGCTCTGCTCCTGCTTGTGCTGGCGTAGGGCTTGGATGAAGATCTGCTTCACCTGCTTCATCATCTCATTGTAGAGTTTCAGGTCATCCTCCTTAGTCTTCAGCGCGCTCTTCAGTGCTATCTTCAGAGCTTCATTCTCGTCCATCTTAATTTCCAGCCTGGAGGACGGAGGGGATGTGAAAAATACAAAAAACAGCATAAAGATTGTAGAGTAAGATTCTCAAATACACCAGATAGCCAGAAAACCAGAAACCCCAGGCCAGCACAGCACTGAGCTATATTATATCCTGGTACCATGGTAACAACTGCCACGCATGATGGCAAGGACTCCACTGCCAGTGTGCAGGTGATATAATCATCCAGCGCTGTTATACAGCACGTTATGTGGCCACCCAAAGGTGCTCGAATATTGCCACTGCCTAGGCAATTTACTAAATTTGATACCCCCCAAAATCTTCCTCTACTTACTTAAAGACAACTGTAACAAGTGAATTATGGAGGCTGCCATATTTATTTCCTTTTAAAGTGGATCCGAGATGAACTTTTACTCATTGCATAATTGTGTTCCTTTCTTATTGTTTATAGGGCATTCCTCATGCCAAATACTTTTTTGTTTTTGTTTTAATACTCTAATTCCCTATAAACTAAACAAGCCCCGCCCACAGTTTTTCAGAGAGCCAAGGCATTTTCAGATAGTAGCAAAGGCTCATGGGAGCTCAGTCTGGGCAGGAGGAGGGGGAGGTATTACTAGCAAGAGATTTCAGAGGCAGAGGGGAGGAGGGAGGAGGAGGGGGGATTAGGTTTTTTTGCTCAAGATACAGATAAGCCTGCCTCTGTGTAATGTTTACAAACAACATGGCTGCTGTCATTCTATCACAGGAAGAAATAATCATAAACTGTTAAAGCTGTTTGCAGCTAGATATGCTGTGTAAACTATCTAAACTTTAGATAAGATATATAGACAAGTTACTTGTTATAGTTAGTTTTTCATCTCGGATACACTTTAAAGGAAACCAGAGATGTTATAATACAAAGATTCAACACTTACCTGGGTTTCCTCCAGCCTGATAAGCACGCCTGAGTCCCTCACTGTCCTCCTGCAGTCTGCCATTCAGCCGCGATCAGCCCCGGTAACTGGCTAAGTCTCTGGTACACTTTAACCCCCTTGGCGTTATGATTCTTTCCGGATGTTAGGATCTAAAAGTGATACAATTTTTTTTGCACCCTTTCAGACCCTAAAACCTGGAAAGAATCATGCTGCCAGGGAGATCTGCAGCAGCCCCAGTAATCACTCACCTCCCTGGGCTCCAGCGCTGCAGTTTATCCTCCGTCCTCCGGGTGGCGCTGTAACCCTATAGTGAGATTGCTGGCTGTCGTCATGACGACAGACAGCGATCTCACCAGGGGGAAGCAGAGTCTAGGAGGAGAGGAAGAAGAATGGCAGCCGACGTCGGGATCCCCTGGGAGGTGAGTTTAAACGCCCGCTGCCCACATTGTTCTGCATGGACCTCCCAGCGGCTACCACGAGTTCAGCTTGGGGATACCGCACCTGGCATGTTTTTTCCACCCCGAGCTGAACTCGTGATTACTGCTAAGGAGGTTAAACAACACAAGTTACCTGGCAGTCCTGTTGATCTATTTGGCTGCAGTAGTGTCTGAATAACACCAGAAACAAGCATGCAGCTAATCTTGTCAGATCTGACAATCAGGCCTGGTTTAAGCCACATGGGGGCCCCTGGGCAAAAGTAACTTGGGGGCCCTCTACCCACCCATCAGAGTCAGCTCCTGGGGCCCCTGCACTGCCAGACTACCTGGTATTGGAAATAAATATGGCAGCCTCCACATACCTCTCGCTACAGTTGTCCTGTCAATAAATGATGGTCTGTTATTCCCCTTCATTCGTGGCCTGATAAGTAAACATTCAGGACCTTTCTATCCAGGGCCAGTCCGGTAACACAGCGAGTGGAGTAACAGAGAGCGTCCTTACTTTATGTTGAGCTCCTCCAGCTGCGTCTCCATCGGGACATTGGAGGATGGATCCGCTGTGTCGTTATAACTCAGCAGGTGCCGGGAGTTGCTGAGAGATTGTCCTAAAGAGAGAACATTGGCTGTCATTTTCATAGAACTGAACATGGAGGAGGGGTGGATAGACACTTAATATCGATATGGGGTAGTTCAGTAAATAAATTACACAGCAAAGTCCCCAGTATCTGGCAGTGGCGGGGATTGTCAGATGCCGGTTACGTGTGCTTGTCGGTTGCTTGAGCAAACTGCCGAAAAAACAAAAACAGATACAGCCCCCCCCCCCCCCCCCCTGCAGCATTCAAGGGACCTTGAGCAGGCCCTTTAAAGTGAACCAGAGACGAAGCACCCTCATGTATTTTACCGTATATATCAGTGGGAACATGACAGTAAGCACCTACTCTGCGCTTTGTTTCATTCTTCTCTGCTAAATCTGCCTGTTATCAGCTCTGATAAGAATCCCCGATTGAGCATTCAGTCTAGGTTTGCCCTGAATGATTATAGCTGAGTCAGTCTTCTGTGATGTCTTTTCAAGCCCAAGCCTGCCCCCTTGTGGCTCTGTTTCTTGCTAAGAGGATACATAGCAGGAAAGCAGAGCCACAAGGGGGCTCTCACGGAAGCACTTAGGGCAGCAAAATCCACAAACAAGAAAGTCATGGATTTTGCAGGGGAGAGGGAGGGGGGAGTTAGGGGGGATTTAGATAGCTTACAGCGGCGGGGATGCGGCGGTTTAGTTAGGGCTAAGGTATTAAACAGATTTATGAAATAAAAAGAAGTTTTTTTAGAGACTTCAGAGTCTCTTTAATGAATTATCATGAGTCATGTACAGTAACTACTTAATTATTTTATCTAAAATGTATCTGGTCGGACCCACTCTCTGTGAATAACATCGCTACTTATTTTGTGTATTTTTTTGTTATTTTGTTTATTTTTCTTTTAATTCTTTTTATTTGAATTTTCAACAGATAACAAATAAACAAGGAGACTGCTGAATCCCACACGCAGGTGGTATTTTGTGTATTTTTAAAGAGACACTGAAGCGAAAAAATATATATGATATAATGAATTGGTTGTGTACTATGAATAATTACTAGAAGATTAGCAGCAAAGAAAATATTCTCATATTTTTATTTTCAGGTATATAGTGTTTTTTCTAACATTGCATCATTCTCTAATATGTGCAGATTACACAACACTCTGCATTCAAAATGATTCGTTCAGAGCAGTCTGTGAACTAATGACCTCTCCTCTAGCAGAGAAAAGGAAAACTGTTCACTTACAGTTGAGATAATAAAAGTCAGATAACAGCCCTCTCCAGGACTTTGAAAGTCGTAGAGATTAATGGCTTTTTTGCATAGAGATAACAACTGGAGTTTCTTAACTCTTCCTGTACTGGAAACAATTACACTGATGTATCTGATCTTAATGTTTTATTTCTTAGCTGTGCTACACATACAAATCATAATATCATAATTTTTTTTTCGCTTCAGTGTCTCTTTAAGTCTGCCCATGACCCTTCATGACCACGCCCATGTTCCAGTGCGTGGTGACACCCATTTATTCTTGCTGTGGCGTGGCTGCGAGCGCCGCATGTGGACATCTCCCTGTTATGGACTTTCCTCAGAAGTGCTCACAATCTATTCCCTACCATAATCTAATGTCCTACCAAATTATGTATATATATATAGTGCAAAAATTTCTAGAGCACATGCGTATGTGACCCCAAAATAGGGGGGCGGCGGGCCCCAGGCTGAAGCTTTTCCTGGTGGGCCCTTAGTGACCCTGCATACAGTGATAAAGCTGGTGTCACACGAGAGATTATACAGCACAGATCTGTGATAGCTACAAGAGGATAACTCTGTAGCTGCAAAAGCGTGATAAGATTTCTGATGCTATCTTGCCCAATATCTGCTGGTAAATGGAGGTTGAACATTTAAGATCAGCAGTTCCAGATATTGATCATTTACATGTGGAAATGAACAGAGGTGCCAAAAGGATAAAAGTAGCTAAAATAAAAAATAAAAAAAAACTAGGTGGCAGTGGTGAACTTACCTTCTCCAAGCAGACACAAAAACAGGTTGATATTATATCAACAAGCACATTTATTTATATATATGTTACGGCCAGAACCCGAAGTTTGGCCAGAACTAGAAGTGGCCGGCCACTTCGGGTTCTGGCCGGCCAATGTGCGAACTGGCCGCTACGCTGCGGCCAATGTGAGAAATGCAACAATTCCTGTAAAGTTAATGGGATGTTGTGGCCGCAGCGCAGCGGGCAAATGTATCCCACATCTTACTTTATTCAATGAGAGAAAGCGGGGAAAAAGGGGAAGAGAGAAAGCGGGGAAAAAGCCGGTCGGGCTTTTTCCCCGCTTTCTCTCTTCCCCTCGCCTCTCTCTCTTCCTTCTCTTATGGGCAGCCGGGCGGGGGACACGCATGTCCAGGAGAGTCGTTCGTCGCGGCAGGAGAGCAGAGCGGGGAGGCTGCAGACATCGCTTCTGCCAGCACCCGCTCTGCAAGAACGGCAGGATTCCCCTGCCGCGACGAACGACTCCGGAGGGACACGCGTGTCCCCGCCCGGCTGCCCATAAGAGAAGAAGAGAGAGAGGCGGGGGGAGGAGAGAGAGGCGGGGGGGGGGGGGGGGGAGGAGAGAGGCAGAGAAAAAGCCGGGCGGCTTAATGTCATTGAATAAAGTAAAGATGTGTCATACATTTGCCCGCTGCGCTGCGGCCACAACATCCCATTAACCTTACAGGAATTGTTGCATTTCTCACATTGGCCGCAGCGCAGCGGCCAGTTCGCACATTGGCCGGCCAGAACCCGAAGTGGCCGGCCACTTCTAGTTCTGGCCAAACTTCGGGTTCTGGCCGTAACATATATACACTCCAATGTATGGCAACATGTTTCGCAGGTGTGGCCCTGCTTCGTCAGGCAATAGTGGAAGGAGCATACAGCAACAAGTGGCTATGTCTCAGCCTGGCACCTCTCCCAGAGGCGTTAGGCTGGCTCATAGACACTTGTTGCTGTATGCTCCATCCACTATTACACTTATTTTTCTACTGAAAAGTGTGTTAAATTGACTCCATACTTTATTCCCAACCTTCAAGGTAAACCTGAGGTGAAGAAATATCAATGAGGTGAGAGTGATAGGGAGGTTGCCATATTAATTTCCTTTTAATCAATACCAGTTGCCTGGCTATCCTGCTGATCCTCTGCCCCTAATACTTTTAGCCATAGACCTGGAACAAGCATGCAGAAGATCAGGTGTGTCTGACAATATTGTCAGATCTGACAAGATTAGCTGCATGCTTGTTTCTGGTGTGATTCAGACACTACTACAGCCAAATAGATCAGTGGGGCTGCCAGGCAACTGGTATTGTTTAAAAGGAAACAAATATGGCAGCATCAATATAACTCTCACCTCATTGATATTTCTTATTTTGAAATGTTAATATGAAGGAAACTTAAAGATGATAAAGAGAACCGGTGTTGTTTTGGCTGGATGGTGTAATGGTTAAGGGCTCTGCCTCTGACACAGGAGACCTGGGTTAAAATCTTGGCTCTTCCTGTTCAGTAAGCCAGCACCTATTCAGTAGGAGACCTTAGGCAAGTCTCCCTAACACTGCTATTGCCTATAGAGCGTGCCCTAGTGGCTGCAGCTCTGGCGTTTTGAGTCCGCCAGGAGAAAAGCGCGATATAAATGTTATTTGTCTTGTCTAAATTCTAAAATTACATATTTCGCTCATTTATTTTTGTGGTATGTGTGGCGGGGGTGTGATCAGAGGCGCGGTAGGGGAGTGTCTTAAAGTGTCCCTCTCTCTCATTTCAAAAGTTTGGGAGGTATGCACAAATTCGGCAGTCCTTGGCAGAGCAGCTAATTTGTAAACACAGGATGTTAACCCTTTGTCTGCTTCCATGAAAGCAGGAAGTAGACACACTGCAGATTTATTGCAGGAATTGTATCAGCTGTAACAAAGAAATGTTTTTTTCTGTAAAGGTTATTATGCTGTTGCTTATCTTTTACAGCAGAGATGAAGTTCTGATTTCAGGTCCCCTTTGACCTGATCTATCATGAACTGTATGGCGTAAGCCTGGCATAATTCACGCACGCACAATGGCTGTTGTCACGTACCCACTTTGCCACGAGCAGACAGTTTGTGCGTGGCCCCGTTTCTCCCCGCCTCCAGCCTCAGCTTCTCCAGTTGCTGCTCCAGCTGAACACAGCGCCGCCTCTCTTCCTGCAGCTTCTTCTCCGCCTCCAGGGCCTTCATATTTCCTTCCTCCACCCTCCTCTGCAGCACCGACACCAACTCCATCAGCCGGTCCCTCTCCACCTCCGCGGCCTGACACAGCGCTCGGAACTCCGCCTTCTGCGATTGCAGCGCCCGCAGCTCCGAGCTGCAATACACAGGACAGTCACTGCAGTGGTAAGAGGCAGCCGCGTTGTGTTTATCAGCTTTACTGCAGTATAATTCATCATTCTATATATTGGCCTATATATACCCTCTTTCCCTGAAAATAAGACCTACCCTGAAAATAAGCCCTAGCTGGAATTTTGAACATGCTTGGAATATAAGCCCTACCCCGAAAATAAGCCCTAGTGGAAGTTAAAAAAGAGGAAGAGGCAGCCAGTAAGTGGGGACACAGTGGTGCAGTGCCAATAGGGCAGTGATCCTGTCATCCCAGCACACGGCAAGGTTATTAGCTGTGTGCAGGGAAGACAGGGCAGGTGCCTGATCAGTACAGTAGCAAACTTTCAAATCCATGAACATCAATCACAGTACAAAGGAACAGGAAATGTTCTGCTGAGTTACACTTCCTAATACAAATATAAGACATCTCCTAAAAATATCATCTTTTAGAGCAAAAATTAATATAAGACACTGTCTTATTTTTGGGGAAAGACGGTACACCAAGTGACCCCCAAGGTAAGTATATGCCCGGGCTCACACTGTACTGGGTAATAAACAGGTCCTGCAAAAAAGGTAAATCAGCGCATCACCGGGCCGCCTCTGATTGGGTACCTGGTGATGCTCTGATCTACCTATTTTTGCATGTTTAAACTCTTAATCTGTGTCACACCCAGGTTATGCATATGCATGGTTTTTAATTTAGTTAGAGGTAGGGCCCCTACTGCAGAGGATGACCTCATCGTGGTGGGAGGGTCAAGTACTTGATAATTTGCATGCAAGCTATTATGGAAACCAATATCCTCCAATGGTAATTTGGTGCATCTGATTTGAATGCAGGGTGTGCACGTTGTCTATTAGTAGGCTCTGCACACTCATGCAGGTAGTCATTTGGGTGCAGTTTGACTTAAAGTGTACCAGGGTTCACTTAAATAAAAAGATTTATACATACCTGGGGCTTCGTCCAGCCCCATCCGCTCAGATCGCTCCCACGCCGCAGTCCTCCGCTGCCTCTACCGCCGCTACCGGGTCCCGTCACTGACGTCAGTCGGCTCCAGTCTATGCAGCAGAAGTGTGCTTTTGCGTATCTCTCCAGCAGCCGCTGGTATCTCTCTCAGGCTCCCACTGGTTTGCAAAAGACCAATGGGTATCCTCCGAGCACCAGGGAGGTTTTTCATTGGTCCGCTATTCAGTGAACCAATGAGAATCCTCTCTGGGGAGGGATGATTCCCATTGGTCTATTACAAACCATCCATTGAATCCTTTTACCCGGATCTGTATACCCTTCTGATTCTCCCTTGATCCCCAAGCAGTACACTTTACCTGTCCTGTCCGTTGCTGGGTCCATCTCTCTTCCTTCTGTATACGCCCCACATGGGCATGTGTGTGACGTCTCATCAGAACAGGTAAAGTATACTGCACAGGGCACATGTTACACTGGGGGGGATTAGCACTGGAGGTTCCGTCATGTTTGTCCTGATATCGCAAGCTGTTACCACTGCGCACCCGACTGAGCATGTCCGCCATACATCTTGTAGCATGTGCGATCAACACAGTCCAAAATTGGTTTCACCATCGACCGAGCATGCTCTTGGCGGCACAGATTTTCCTCTGATTCAATAATGATTGAATCAGATGGTCGATTGGCTGCCAAGTCGAGGGATGTATGGCCACCTTTAGGCCCTGTTTCCACTCTGCCAGAATGCCCCTGTGCCATGCACTGCTAGGGATCCATCTGAAAATGGCGCCTGCGAATAATGGCGCACGGTGTTGCCGCTAATCCGTTTGCCGCTTATCGCTATTTAACGTTAAAGCCTTATTGTTATTTAACGTTAAAGCCTTATTGTTATTTAGCGTTAACACACAGAACCCTCTCTGTACCTATCCCTAACCCCTAAACCCCCCCCCTGTTGGTGCCTAACCCTAACCACCCCCCTGGTGGTGCCTAACCCTAACCACCCCCCTGGTGGTGCCTTACCCTAACCACCCCCCTGGTGGTGCCTAACCCTAACCACCCCCTGGTGGTGCCTTACCCTAAGACCCCCCCTGGTGGTGCCTAACCCTAAGACCCCCCCGGTGGTGCCTAATCCTAACCACCCCTCTGGTGGTGCCTAACCCTAACCAGCCCCCTGGTGGTGCCTAACCCTAACCACCCCCTGGTGGTGCCTTACCCTAAGACCCCCCTGGTGGTGCCTAACCCTAAGACCCCCCCGGTGGTGCCTAATCCTAACCACCCCTCTGGTGGTGCCTAACCCTAACCAGCCCCCTGGTGGTGCCTAACCCTAACCACCCCCTGGTGGTGCCTAACCCTAAGACCCCCCTGATGGTGCCTAACCCTAAGACCCCCCTGATGGTGCCTAACCCTAAGACCCCCCCTGGTGGTGCCTAACCCTAACCACCCCCCTGGTGGTGCCTAACCCTAAGACCCCCGTGGTGGTGCCTAACCCTAACCACCCCCCTGGTGGTGCCTAACCCTAAGACCCCCCTGGTGGTGCCTAACCCTAACCACCCCCTGGTGGTGCCAAACCCTAAGACCCCCCTGATGGTGCCTAACCCTAAGACTCCCCCCCAGTGGTGCCTAACCCTAAGACTCCCCCCCAGTGGTGCCTAACCCTAACCTTGACAGTATTACATTAAATTCATTCACTGTTTTGCAGTTAAATAACTTCTGCAGTTTGGCTTATGTAGGGCGCTATTGATAAATAATGTTACTGTGGGCAATAACGTCTGCTGTTTGGCAAATGAACGGCACTATTGATAAATAACGTTAGTGTGTGCCACTATTGATAAATAACGTTAGTGTGTGCCACTATTGATAAATAACGTTAATGTGTGCCGTTTTTCTTCTTTTTTTCCCTGTGCGCGATTATTATGCAGTACTAACGATAAATAGCGATAAGCGTATCTTTTTAATGCGGCGCCATTTGTATGCATAGGCGTTGTGCGCCATTATTCACTGATCCGACTGCTAGAGGATGCATCATGTGCATAGCTCCCAACTGTCCCTCTTTTGAAGAGACAGTCCCTCTTTGGGAACCCAATCCCTCTGTCTTCCTCATTTCTCCCTCTTTCAAGACTGATGTACAGTTTAATTGACTCCAAACTTTATTTACATTCTTTAACTACCTGGAGACCGCTCCACGCCCATGGGCGTGGCCACGGCGGCAGCCCCAGGACCACCTAACGCCGCTTGGCGTCAAGTCCTGGGGCTGCATTTTGCAGGAGATCGCGCGCAGGTTGCACGCGCATCTCCTGCTGGGGGGACGGAGCTCCGCCCCGCCTTCAGTCTCCCGAGAACTGTTAGTTTTAGTACAGCACTGCGATCAGCAGCAGCGCTGCACTGGGGACAGCAGTGTGACACAGCTGTCCCCCTGGGGGACAAGAGAGCGATCGGCTCTCATAGGCAGAAGCCTATGACAGCCGATCGCTGTGATTGGCCTGCTGGGGGGGAGGGGGGGATTGGAAAATAAATCAATAAAAAAACAGTCAAAAACAGTAAAAAAAAAACAAACATAAATATTTATTAAAAAAAATTAACAACTAGGGGGCAATCAGACCCCACCAACAGAGAGCTCTGTTGGTGGGGGGAAAAGGGGGGGAATCACTAGTGTGCTGTGTTGTGTGGCCCTGCAGCTTGGCCTTAAAGCTGCAGTGGCCATTTTAGAGAAAATGTGCCTGGTCTTTAGGGGGGTTTACCACTGTGGTCCTCAAGTGGTTAAATTGATATCTTTCTTATTTTCACATGTTACTATGAAGGAAGATGAACCAGGATTGAAAGGAGCAGCATGGCTTGAATTATAAAACAACATATATTTCTTATCAAATCTTTATGGCATGTGTGACTAGGGTTGTTTGATGGGGGCGTGATCAGGGGTGTGGCTTAAGTGTCCCTGTTTCTTATCTCAAAAAATTGGGAGGTGTGCATGTGATTTTATGCTGCACGTCATACTTTTTTCCCTGCACCGTATTCCGATGCAGATGATTGATTTCAGTAGGCAGAAATAATCACATCTGAATTTGCATGGGGGAACCGCAGCAGTGGAAACCAAGCCTTATTGATTTTCCTGTTGGTTCTCCTGCAGATACGATCACTCTAAATAAATCTGCTGACAATCGATTGATCAAATTGTCTATCTGAAGTAAAATCTGGGTGGATCGGGGGTGGGGCAGGACTGGCGGTAAATGGACGGCCCACAGCGTAACACCACATCAAACAGAACAATGCTGCCATTTCATCATTCACCTGCTGGAATGCATTGACGATCAATGTACTGTGTGCTGGGAATCAATTCAACTCTGAATCAATTCCAATCAGAAACAAATCGATGATTTTATGTAGTATGGCAGCCTCGGCTCTTGGCTTTCGGACATTATCCCCTCCCCCCCCCCCCCCCCAACCACCATCCTTCCAGAACTTGTATGAGCCAAGACTAATTCCGGGTACCACCCCTCGTTTGTACTTGGCCAAAAAAAATATGATTCTGATTTTATCAGTGTATGGCCAGCTGTTCTGTCCCCCAAACATCGCCATATACATAAAGGAGAAATAATACATATCCCATCTCACCTTGTGGGCGATCCAGCCATGTAGATGAGAGGAGACTGACTCTCTGCGGCCTCCACCAGCTCATGTCCCAGTTTAGAAACCGTCCTGAATTCACAGATAAAACAGCACATAGTGTAAAAATATCACAGCTGCCTCAAATAGCATCACCCCATTTCCCTGGGCAATACAAGTGAAAATGAGGAAACCTAACTGAAAAGAGAACTGTAAAGCAACACTACGGGCAGCACGGTGGCGTAGTGGTTAGCTCTCTCGCCTTGCAGCGCTGGGTCCCTGGTTCGAATCCCAGCCAGGGCACTATCTGCAAAGAGTTTGTATGTTCTCTCCGTGTCTGCGTGGGTTTCCTCCGGGCACTCCGGTTTCCTCCCACATTCCAAAAACATACAGATAACTTAATTGGCTCCCCCTAAAATTGGCCCTAGACTACAGTACTTACACTACATAATATAGACATATGGCAATGGTAGGGATTAGATTGTGAGCTCCTTTGAGGGACAGTTAGTGACAAGATATATATATACATTGTACAGCGCTGCGTAATATGTTGGCGCTATATAAATACTAAAAATAATAATAATAATAATAAAAGTGAAGAAAATAAAACCAATCCTTTTCGTTAAAGGGAACCTAAACTGAGAGGGATATTGACTCTGCTGCTGATCCTGGGTCTCTAATACTTTCAGCCACAGCCCCTGAACAAGCATGCAGATCAGGTGCTCTGACTGAAGTCCGACTGAATTAGCTGCATGCTTGTTTCAGGTGTGTGATTCAGTCACTGCTGCAGCCAAAGAGAGATCAGCAGGACTGCCAGGCAACTGGTATTGTTTAAAAGGAAACATCCATATCCCTCTCAGTTAAGGTTCCCTAGAGGTAGTGCTAGGTGAGAGACATATGGGGGATGATGCACAAAAGTGCAGTAATATTTCCGTGCACAGATAGCATACAGCAATATTACTCTTACTACTGGCAGCAAGTTACACTATTAGCGCAACCTGCAGTACTTTACATTACTAACGAATATAAACATTAGTAGCACGCATTGCCTTAGCAACGGTCACGTTACTTGAGTACCGCGGGTCGCAGCAATAACGTAACGCGATACACAGATCCGGTAGTAAGGGTGATATTTTTCTGTGCTGTCTGTGCATGGAAATATTACCGCACTTTCGTGCATCAAGCCCATAGAAGCTGATACACACTTGAAACTTTGTAGCAGACAGCACTCCCCAGTGAAAGTCGATGTGCCAGGTCAAAAGGTCCCACAGCACTCAGGACCCAACTTGTAAGGAAGGAATGAAGACCGGCACCATCCAGTAAATATAGCTCAATGGATTTATTGAACAGACATCATGACACAATGAACGACGTTTCGGAGGTCAATCCTCCTTTTTCAAGTTCCTGTCAGTGTCTGTCCGCAATTTGAAGACACTTTTAACCACCCTGGCGTTCTATGGATTGCGCCAGGGTGGCGGCGCCGCACTATTTTTTTGTTTTGTTTTGTTAAATCATGTAGCTAGCCTAGCGGCATCCCCCCGCCCCTTCCGATCGCCTCTGGCAATCAGAGCAAACAGGAAATCCCGTTACGCGTCGGATCGGCGGCGAGCGACGGCGATCGCGTCCAACATGCAGCTAGCAAAGTGCTAGCTGCGTGTTTTTAAAAAATTTGTGAAAATCGGTACAGCAGGGCCTGAGAATTCCGCCGCGGCGGTAATGGACGAGCTGTGCTCGTCATTACCGCTAATAATAAAGAATAAATAGACAATATTGGTTCAAAGAAAACCCCATTGTTTGTCTGTGTGGAACTGAACCTCTAATAATACTGTTAGGCATAGACCCTGAACAAGCATGGTGATCAGGTGCTCTGACCAGTGCACACCAAAAAGCACTAGCAGAATCGCAAACGCTCAGCGCTTTCTAAAGTGACTTTGCAGAGCAATTCTAGGCATGTGCCTAGCGATTTTTTAATCATGCCTAGCGATTTTTGGAGTGTTTTTGTGTAGCTTTTACAGCTGTAACTGAACAGCTTCTGTAACAAAAACACTTGGAAATCCCTCTGTTTTAGCTCTTTTCAGAGCGATTTTCCACTTTCCTTTACTTAACATTGAGGCTGAACGGCCTCAGAAATCAGCAAAAATGCTGCATTTGCGTTTTGGGGGAAAAAAAAAATCACATTGCACTGGTGTGCTCCATCCCATTCAAATACATTAGCCAAGTGCTTTTCAAAGCGCTAGCGTTTTTAAAAGTGCTCAGAAGCGCTCTTGATGTGCACCAGCCCTGAAACTAGTGTTGGGCGAACACCTGGATGTTCGGGAAAGTTCGCCGAACATGGCCGCAATGTTCGGCATGTTCGGGCCGAACCCCGAACTTCCCGAACATCCCGCTTTTAGGGGCCCTATGGGGTCGCAGGCATAAGGGGGGAGCATGCCCCGATCGCGGGGGGGGTCGGAAATTCCCCCCACCCCCTCCGCTAGCGCTCCCCCCTCTGCCCGCTTCCCCATACAAAAATTTCAGGAAGTACCGGTCCGGTGGTAGTGGGTGGCTGGCAGTGGGCGGCACTGTGAAGTGACTGACTGAGGAGGAGGAGTCCGGAGAGTGACGCTTTGAGGGAGGCCGGGCAGTGGGCGGATCAGCAGTAGTACGGTACTACTGCTGAACCGCCCGCTGCCCGGCCTCCCTCAACGCGTCACTCTCCGGACTCCTCCTCCTCAGTCAGTCACTTCATAGTGCCGCCCACTGCCAGCCAGGCAGCCACCCACTACCACCGGACACAGGTACTTCTTGAAATTTTTGTATGGGGAAGCGGGCAGAGGGGGGAGCGCTAGCGGAGGGGGTGGGGGGAATTTCCGACCCCCCCCCGCGATCGGGGCATGCTCCCCCCTTATGCCTGCGACCCCATAGGGGGGCAGTATTCGGCCGAACAGGGCCCTGTTCGGCCGAACAGGGGCCCTGTTCGGCCCTGTTCGGCGGCCATTAGAAGTTCGGGTCGAACCCGAACTTAAAAGGCCGAACACCATCAGGTGTTCGGCCGAACTCGAACATCACCCGAACAGGGTGATGTTCTGCAGAACCCGAACAGTGGCGAACACTGTTCGCCCAACACTACCTGAAACATGCTTATATTAGCT